>NC_135345.1:72239773-72539773 GCF_023851605.1 Tamandua tetradactyla | reverse complement strand
ATTACAATTTTAACTTAGCTCCCTTCAATGAGATCACCATTTTTTTCAGGATGAAATCATCAGAGAGTTGTCTAATAAGTCTGGAGAACTGAAGAAGAGAAGTCAAATTTGGAGACACTGACCTAGTGGACATCTGCAAAGGGATGATCATAGCAGTGATGAAATTTAATAAGATTACAAAGTAAAAGGTTCTAAAAGAAAGTGTATAACGTCTAGGGTGCCTACAATAGAAGTAAAGACCAAAAAAGAGTATGAAAAAGTCATCAGAGAGATGGGTAAAAGAAGGACAATGAGAACGTGAAAACTGAAGGAAGAAAAAAGGATAATATAGGGGGGCAGGGTGTGTATTGAGAGTGTCTAATGTTGCTGAGAAGATAAGGGATTAAGACTAAGCAAGGTTCCATGGATTTTTCTTTTATAACTGGATTGCTCTCTTCTGTGAGAGCGATTCAAAAGAATCCAATGAGCTGAGAAATGCGTGGGAGTGAAAACCATAACAGCAATTACAAAAAGGATAGGCTACAACCTGAGAGCATTAAAAGGTCAAGTTCCTTAGGGTTGGTGAAGACTTTTGTGGTGTTTGTGGTAGATGAGAAAACTCCAGTTAGAGGAACGAAAGGAGGGGGCAATGGAACACAAGAATGGAGAGAGGTAAGAGTTGAAGACAGACAGCGAGCCTTAGAGAAAGGGAGAAGGAGAAAGGCTGACTAGGACTTGGCAACTTTTCAGATGGGGATGAGAAAAAGCCATAAACAATAATAAACAATAAAAGTTTAGTCTGAGGACTGAAGGGACTGAGCAGCACCAAAAAAATAAGAAAGAGGAAGTGGAGCAGACCAAGACAGAAGCAGAGTTCTGTTTAGGACACATCACGCACTGAATAAATCTTTGTTAACTGAATGAATGAAGTCTTGCACCAAGAACTAGACTATTAGACATATTTAAGAAATATTACCTATTGGTTTATCTACCCTTTTTATCTGGAGGACAAAATTAAAGTAAAAATAAACTTTCAATTGAGCATTGCCAAATAAAATATAGGACATGCATACAATATTTGGGACATGCACTAAAAATTATATACATTGTTTATCTGAAATTCAAATGTAACTGGGCATCCTGTATTTTTATTTGCCAAATCTGACAACATTATTTCAATTAGACCCAGGCCACTCTGAATTATAACAGCACCTGGAAAACAGGAAAATTTGACCCAAAGCAAAATAGAAAATTTACTGGGCCCCAATTACCCAGATGAACTAAGAAAAGCTGTAAGGGAACTATAAAAAAGAATAAAGCATATCTTGCTCTCAATTTCCTTGAAGACATAAAATATGCTCACTTTAAATATTTGTTGATAATACAAGGCAATAAAAGAAAGTATTTAAATGAATGGTACAGAGATTAAGATATCAGAAAAGTGAAAGATTTATACTAAACCTTGTAAGAAAGACTGATCTTTGGAGAATTCTTATATTAAAAAAACAGTAAGAAGAGTAACAGGACAGGAAAACTAAAAAAGAATGAGAGGAAAAAACAAAAGCCAATGGATAAGCGAATAAAAGTAACATATTTTGGATTTGTATATCTTTATATATTGGCAGAAAGGAAGATAGAGAGACACCATGATCAAAGACGTTGAAATGGGGCTTCATTCATTTATTCAATAAACAAAACACGTCCAGGGCAGTGCAACAGTGGCTCAGTGGCAGAATTCTCACCTCCCACGCTGAAGACCTGCATTCAATTTCCGAACCCTGCCCATGCCAAAACAAACAAACAAGCAAAAACACATCCAATGGTCACCACGTGGAGGAACAAGTGGGCCAGATGAACTTAAGCAGATTGTTTGATTAAGGGTTAGTGGGAGATAAGGTTCAAAAGTAAGTAGGGTCAGGCAGTGCAATGATGGCTCAGTGGTAGAATTCTCGCCTGCTCTGCCAAAGACCTGGGTTCGATTTCCAGAGCCTGCCCACGTCAAATAAAAAAAAGTAAGTAGGGTTAAGTTTTGAAAGTCTTATCTGAGGTTAATCTCATAAAAAAAGGTTTCAATCAATTTTTATTTAATTCATTTCTCAACACAAATTTATACAAAATAGATCTGTTTTCAAAGCTTAAAAGCAGACTGTACACTGAAGGACTTATTTTAAAATACTAAAGCATCCTCCCGCATCAACAAAGAGGGGAGTATATGAGACAGTATGGGCAAAACTTTGATAGTGATTGAAACTTAGGTGGGGGAAGGAGTCGTTATTCTATTCTATTTTAGCGTATAGTGTATATTTGAAATTGTCTATATTTTTTAAAGTAAGAGCATCTTAAGTCAAGGAGATTTTAAGAATAGAACAGTTTTTATAGTTTACTTTTTCAGTGGGAGAAAATCAGAATGACGTTATGCACAAGAAAATTAATATGACATTCCAGTTCCCTTGAAAATGAGTGTTAAACATTAGAATTGCCCTGAAGGTATATCAAATTAAAGCTCTTTTGCTTCCATGTCTGACTGTCTAGCAGAATTTCTGTGACTGTAATAGTCCTGAGTCTCATAATTAACAGCATCTCCATGTAGACATGACATACTTCACTGGGTAACAGAATAAGAAAAAAACAGAAAAAACTTAAATATTCTATTTACTCTCCTTGGGTATTAAACTGTTAAAATATGTGCCTTTTTAGATAAATGAAGGTGATGCTACAAATAAAAATCTCAAGGTTAAATAAATGCATTCATTTTGCTTTCTTACCCCCAGTGGGTGAGCCAGATTTCCAAAGATCAGCAATCATGCTTTAAGAGCTACAGCATGCATTTGAGCAGCAGTTAGTGGTGGTTATATGTATCACTGTGAAATATCAAAATTGACTTGTTGTTCTGCTTGTAATTAGTATGTAAAAAAGGTGCAAGACACCACACCACTTCCACCCTAACAACCAAAGCAAGTTGGAAAAGCTACAAAATAATAGTGTTTTTTTTTTTTTTTTTTTAATCAAAGCCATCACAAATTAGTTATAGAACAGATTTCATCGTTTGGTATGGATTACAGTTCCACAATTTTAGGATTTTCCTTCTGGCTGCTCCAAGACACTAGAACTAAAAGAAATATCTTTTAGTTGAGTAAGCAGTCTTACTCATTTGTTAAAACCTATCTTCTCTAACTCCACCCTTTCCTTTGATCTTTCCCCCAATTTTTAGGGATATTTGGGCTATTCCCATTCTAACATTTTCATGTTGGAAAGGGTTGTCAATATTATTTGGATAGGAGGATGGAACTAGTTAATGTTCTGAAGAGGTTGGCCCCTCTGGGTTTCAGGTCTTATCTGGTCTAGAAACCCACCCAAATGTTGTAGTTTCCTGGAAAGTAATCTTAGTGCATGAAATCTTTGTAGAATCTCAGATAATGCCCTTCTACATAGCAATATCTAGCTGGAGCTTATGTAAGAATAGCTTCCAGAGTAGCCTCTCTACTCTATTTGAATTCTCTTAGCCACTGATACTTTTTCATTCTTCTCCCCTTTTTGGTCAGGAAGGCATTACCGATTCCATGGTGCCAATGCCAGGCTTATCCCTGAGAGTCATAACCCAGATTACCAGGGGAGACTTTCACTCATGGATGTCATGTTCCACATACTTGGGGGGGTAATGATTTTACATACAGAATTGGGCTTAGAGAGAGAGAGGCCACATCTGAGCAACAAAAGAGGTCCTCTAGAAGTAACTCTTAGGCATACCTATAAGTAGGCTTAGCTTCTCCACTACCTAAGCTTCACAAGAGCAAGCCTCAAGACTAAGGGATTGACCTATTGACTTGGGAGTCCTTAATGCTTGAGACAGTATCAGGGCTTTCCCCGGGTGGTAAGGTTTAATTGTTCCATATTTTTCCCTCGTTCCTCAAGGGACTTTGCCAGTACTTTTTAATTATCTACTTAACATACTCTGGGACACCTCTGGGCATTACATAAGCTATACAGAATTACAAGCCCTCATTCCTATTCTGGGCTCCATGTCTTTGAGTTGTTTAAATGAGCTATTCAGACAGGTTGAGCTAGATTATGAGCTACAGAAAATTAAGGTTTTGGACAAAATAAACCTCTCTTTCTTTGGTCTCATAGAGTAGGTACAATTCTAAGATATAGATGATGTCCTCCTTACCCCTATATTCCGATTTACCTTAGCCCCAATCTGACTGGCTTTGTTCTTATCTCTAATTGAAGACTGATCTCTTTTTTCTTTTTTGTATGCAGTGTGATGGGTCACATTTTATTCTTTTTCCATATGAGTATCCTGTTATTGCAGCACCATTTGTTTAATTCTTTTTGTTTGTTTGTTTTGGGAAGTGCACAGGCCAGGAATCAAACCTGGGTCTCCTGCTTGGCTGGTGAAAATTTTACCACTGAACTACCCTTGCACCCCCCAATTTTTTAATTTCTGTAATAGCTGTTGTCTGTGGCAATGCTAACCTTCAGAACTACAGAACTCATACAGCCTTAGGTGACACACACGTACCCAAAGTTTCAGGTAAATACTAGGTAAATAATAATTTTTTAAAACATAGCAGAGAGGTGAGGATGTAAAGAAGCCCATATAAACAAATGCCAAAAAGTGACAAATCTTTCACAGGAGAGAAAACATCCATGGCTGCCTCATCGCTGGTAGAGCAACAGACAGAGGAGAAATCTACTAAAGACAATGGTAAGGAGAAATAAGCTAAATCTTTAATGAATGCTTAATGATTGCATGTAGACTGCTGTGACAGATTAGAATTCAGAGGAGTCCTAGGCATAGACCGAGACTGTATCCACCAACCAACTCTCCTCATGCTCTACCAAGGGAACAGGTATACATCAAAAGCTGGAGTTCAGGCAGGGGAGCTCACAGAAATCCCCCTTAAGATGGATGGAGCCATCTCCAATGCAAGAAAGCTACCTTCCTAAGATGGGAGGCAGGGCAAAAAGATTTTCCACCATCCCAGAAAGTTCTGTGGAATGTTCTATATCTTGTTTTATGCCCCAGCTTTCTGAGCCTTGGGAGATCTTTCTATACCCTCTTACTCTGCCCCAGCTTCAAAAGGCAAATGCCTTATCCTCTCGGAAGTTGCCTAATTTCTCAAGGTGTTTCTCTCAAATGAGAAGGTTCACTGTACCCCAAGGTTCCCAATACTCACAAAGCTGGGGCATAAAACAAGTATGTTCCGTATTTCCAAGAATACAGAACATTCTATGGGATTTTCTGGGATTTTGGAAATGCTCTCTATATTTTTTTGAAGTCTTGTCTCTCCCTCTGAAAGCCAGTAAGTGGAAGCCACAGGTCTTTAATGCATCTTGCTAAAATGCATGGTGGATGAGCTGCGGCTGGTCTCAAAGCTTTACATGAACCTTTTAAAATCTTTTGTTGGTTAGTAGAAGAGATAGTGTGGCTTTGGTTTCAGACCACCAAAATAAAGGGAATATCACACTAAAGCAAATCACATGAATTTGTGGTTTTCCTTCTGCATATAAAAGTTGTATTTACAATACATTGTAGTCCATTAAGTGTGCAATAGATTACCTCTAAAGACACGATGTACATACCTTAATTAAAAATACTTTATTACAGTTGCAGGGTCAAGATGGTGGCTTAGTAATGTGCGCGTTTTAGTTCGTCCTCCAGAACAACTACTAAATAACCAGAAATAGTACAGAACAGCTCCTGGAGCCACGATAGTGACCAGACACACAGCGTACCCCAGTCTGGACCAGCTGGACCGGCTGCGAGTCTCCAGAACAGTGAGTTCCCCAAGCCGCGGCGGCCGGCGCATGGCGCCCCTCCCCCACAGGCGGCTTCCCGGAGGGAAAGGAAAGAGACTCTAACAGTAGCAGGGACTGAGTCCAGCCAAACACCAATTGTGGCATTGATAAACAAATTCTGACTACTGAGGATAGGACCCCAGCTCAGGCGAAACTGGGGAAGGTGGAGGTCGCCTATTGGGCTAACCGAAAAGGAGGAAGGAGGACAAGGTGGACGCTTTTGTGGCTGTTTCTGCGGAGGCTTGGCTGCCTCTGGATTCAGCAGCGGGATTACACAGGCTGCAACTGCCCCAGGCATACGCAGAAACAGGCTGCTTTCAGGGCTGTCTCCCGCCTGAGCCTTCCCCAGGGGAGGAGTGAAACGCAACTCAGGTGGAATCCCTCTCTCAAGGAATTCAGACCCCAGGGCTTGGCAATTTGAAGGCATTAAAACCAGTCAACAACCTTTCCTCTGTCTTCACCATACCCCCAGCAGGGAGAGCCTTCCAAAGTTAAAGGAGCCACAACATCTTTTGCTGGTGGGACCTGCAGACAGACAAGCACCACATACTGGGCAGGATAAGAAAAACAGAGCCCAGAGACTTCACAGGAAAGTCTTTCAACCTGCTGGATCTCACCCTCAGGGAAAACTGACGCAGGTGACTCCTTCCCCCCCGAAGGAGGCCAGTTTAGTCTGGGAAAATCCGGATGGAGTCTGTAATACCTATGTAGACCCTCCTAAGGGTGGGGAGGGAAAAGGCACATTACAAGCAGGACAAGAAACAAGAAAACAAGAACTGAAAAATTACTCTCTGTTAAACAAAACTTAAGCTAGAGGCCCAGAAAAAGATGAACTGAAGGTCAATGAACAGATAGACAACAAACTCATCTAGCAAGAAAACCCTACATAAGATAAGTGAAAGCAATCTCCAGAATAAACTAATTAAGGTAATTAAATGTCCAGACGCCAGAAAAAATAACAAATCACACCAGGAAAATTGAAGATATGGCCCAGTCAAAGGAACAAACCAATAGTTCAAATGAGATACAGGAGCTGAAACAACTAATTCTGAATATACGAACAGAAATGGAAAACCTCATCAAAAACCAAATCAATGAATTGAGGGAGGACATGAAGAAGGCAAGGAATGAACAAAAAGAAGAAATGGAAAGTCTGAAAAAACAAATCACAGAACTTATGGGAATGAAAGATACAGTAGAAGAGATGAAAAAAACAATAGAAACTTACAATGGTAGATTTCAAGGGACAGAGGTTAGGATTAGTGAACTGGAGGATGGAACATCTGAAATCCAAAAAGGAACAGAAACTATAGGGAAAAGAATGGAAAAATATGAGCAGGGACTCAGGGAATTGAATGATAATATGAAGCGCACAAATATACGTGTTGTGGGTGTCCCAGAGGAAAAGAGAAGGGAAAGGAGGAGAAAAACTGATGGAAGAACTTATCACTGAAAATTTCCCAACTCTTAAGAAAATTTCCCAACTCTAAAATTACAGATCCAAGAAGTGCAACGACCCCAAAGAGAACAGATCCAAATAGATGTTCTCCAAGATACTTACTAGTCAGAATGTCAGAGGTCAAAGAGAAAGAGAGGATCTTGAAAGCAGCAAGAGAAAAACAATCAATCACATACAAGGGAAACCCAATAAGACTATATGTAGATTTCTCAGCAGAAACCATGGAGGCAAGAAGACAGTGGGATGATATATTTAAATTACTAAAAGAGAAAAACTGCCAACCAAGAATTCTATATCCAGCAAAATTGTCCTTCAAAAATGAGGGAGAAATTAAAACATTCCAGACAAAAAGTCACTGAGAGAATTTGTGACCAAGAGACCAGCTCTGCAAGAAATACTAAAGGGAGCACTAGAGTCAGATACGAAATAAAGAAGAGAGACATGTGGAGAAGAGTGTAGAAAGAAGGAAAATTAGATATGATATATAAAATACAAAAGGAAAAATGGTAGAGGAAATTACTACCCAAACAGTAATAACACTAAATGTTAATGGACTGAACTCCCCAATCAAAAGACATAGATTGGAAGAATGGATTGAAAAACAGGATCCTTCTATATGCTGTCTACAAGAAACACAGCTTAGACCCAAAGATAAACATAGGTTGAAAGTGAAAGGTTGGGAAAAGATATTTCATGCAAATAACAACCAGAAAAGAGCAGGAGTAGCTATACTAATATCCAACAAATTAGACTTCAAATGTAAAACAGTTAAAAGAGACAAAGAAGGATACTACCTATTCATAAAAGGAACAATTCAACAAGAAGACATAGCAATCATAAATATTTATCCACCGAACCAGAATGCCCCAAAATATGTGAGGCATATACTACAAATACTGAAAAGGAAAGACACATCTACCATAATAGTTGGAGACTTCAGTTCCCCACTCTCATCAATGGACAGAACATCCAGACAGAGGATCAATAAAGAAATAGAGAATTTGAATATTACAATAAATGAGCTAGACTTAACAGACATTTATAGGACATTATACCCCACAACAACAGGATACACCTTTTTCTCAAGTGCTCATGGATCGTTCTCAAAGAGAGACCATATGCTGGATCAGAAAGCAAGTTTCAACAAATTTAAAAAGATTGAAATCATACACAACACTTTCTCAGATCATAAAGGAATGAAGTTGGAAATCAATAATAGGCAGAGTGCCAGAAAATTCACAAATACATGGAGGCTCAACAACACACTCTTAAACAACCAGTGGGTCAAGGAAGAAATTACAAGAGAAATCAGTAAATATCTCGAGGCGAATGAAAATGAAAACACAACATATCAAAACCTATGGGACGCAGCAAAGGCAGTGCTAAGAGGGAAATTTATTGCCCTAAATGCCTATATCAAAAAAGAAGAAAGGGCAAAAATTCGGGAATTAACTGTCCACTTGGAAGAACTGGAGAAAGAATAGCAAACTAACCCCAAAGCAAGCAAAAGGAAAGAAATAACAAAGATTAGAGCAGAAATAAATGAAATTGAGAATATAAAAACAATAGAGAAAATCAATATGACCAGAAGTTGGTTCTATGAGAAAATCAATAAGATTGATGGGCCCTTAGCAAGATTGACAAAAAGAAGAAGAGAGAGGATGCAAATAAATAAGATCAGAAATGGAAGAGGAGACATAACCACTGACCTCACAGAAATAAAGGAGGTAATAACAGGATACTATGAACAACTTTATGCTAATAAATACAACAATGTAGATGAAATGGACAGGTTCCTAGAAAGGCATGAACAACCAACTTTGACTCAAGAAGAAATAGATGACCTCAACAAACCAATCACAAGTAAAGAAATTGAATCAGTCATTCAAAAGTTTCCTAAAAAGAAAAGTCCAAGACCAGACGGCTTCACATGTGAATTCTACCAAACATTCCAGAAAGAATTAGTACCAACCCTGCTAAAACTCTTCAAAAAAATCGAAGTGGAGGGAAAGCTACCTAATCCATTCTATGAAGCCAACATCACCCTCATACCAAAACCAGGCAAAGATATTACAAAAAAAGAAAACTACAGACCAATCTCTCAAATGAATATAGAGGCAAAAATCCTCAACAAAATTCTAGCAAATCGAATCCAGCAACACATCAAAAGAATTATACATTATGACCAAGTAGGATTCATCCCAGGTATGCAAATATGGTTCAACATAAGAAAATCAATTAATGTAATACACCATATCAACAAATCAAAGCAGAAAAATCACATGATCATCTCAATTGATGCAGAGAAGGCATTTGACAAAATTCAACATCCTTTCCTGTTGAAAACACTTCAAAGGATAGGAATACAAGGGAACTTCCTTAAAATGATAAAGGGAACATATGAAAAACCCACAGCTAATATCATCCTCAATGGGGAAAAATTAAAAACTTTCCCCCTAAGATCAGTAACAAGACAAGGATGTCCACTATCACCACTGTTATTCACATCATGTTGGAAGTTCTAGCCAGAGCAATTAGTCAAGAAAAAGAAATACAAGGCATCAAAATTGGAAAGGAAGAAGTAAAACTATCACTGTTTGCAGACGATATACTATACGTTGAAAACCCTGAAAAATCCACAGCAAAACTACTAGAGCTAATAAACGAGTACAGCAAAGTGGCAGGTTACAAGATCAACATTCAAAAATCTGTAGTGTTTCTATATACTAGCAATGAACAAGCTGAGGGGGAAATCAAGAAACGAATTCCATTTACAATTGCAACTAAAAGAATAAAATATTTAGGAATAAATTTAACTAAAGAGAAAAAAGACCTATACAAAGAAAACTACAAAAAACTGTTTAAAGAAATCAAAGAAGACCTAAATAGATGGAAGGGCATACCATGTTCATGGATTGGAAGACTAAACATAGTTAAGGTGTCAATTCTACCTAAATTGATTTACAGATTCAACGAAATATCAATCAAAATCCCAACAACTTACTTTTCAGAAATAGAAAAACCAATAAGCAAATTTATCTGGAAGGGCAGGGTGCCCTGAATTGCTAAAAGTATCTTGATGAAAAAAGTGAAGCTGGAGGTCTCACGCTGCCGGACTTTAAGGCATATTATGAAGCCACAGTGGTCAAAACAGCATGGTATGGCATAAAGATAGATATATTGACCAATGGAATCGAATAGAGTGCTCAGATATAGACCCTCTCATCTATGGACATTTGATCTTTGATAAGGCAGTCAAGCCAACCCATTTGGGACAGAACAGTCTCTTCAATAAATGGTGCCTGGAGAACTGGATATCTATATGCAAAGGAATGAAAGAGGACCCATATCTCACATGCTATACAAAAGTTAACTCAAAATGGATCAAAGATCTAAACATTAGGTCTAAGACCATAAAATAGTTAGAGGAAAATGTAGGGAGATATCTTATGAATCTTATAATTGGAGGTGATTTTATGGACCTTACACCTAAAGCAAGAGCACTGAAGAAAGAAAGAAAGAAATGGGAGCTCCTCAAAATTAAACACTTTTGTGCATCAAAGAATTTCATCAGAAAGTAAAAAGACAGCCTACACAATGGGAGACAATATTTGGAAACGACATATCAGATAAAAGTCTAGTATCCAGAATTTATAAAGAGATTGTTCAACTCAACAACAAAAAGACAGTCAATCCAATTACAAAATGGGAAAAAGACTTGAACAGACACCTATCAGAAGAGGAAATACAAATGGCCAAAAGGCACATGAAGAGATGCTCAATGTCCCTGGCCATTAGAGAAATGCAAATCAAAACCACAATGAGATATCATCTCACACCCACCAGAATGGCCATTATCAACAAAACAGAAAATGACAAGTGCTGGAGAGGATGTGGAGAAAGAGGCACACTTACTCACTTTTGGTGGGAATGTCAAATGGTGCAACCACTGTGGAAGGCAGTTTGGCGGTCCCTCAAAAAGCTGAATATAGAATTGCCATATGACCCAGCAATACCATTGCTAGGTATCTACTCAGAGGACTTAAGGGCAAAGACACAAATGGACATTTGCACACCAATGTTTATAGCAGCATTATTTACAATTGCAAGGAGATGGAAACAGCCAAAATGTCCATCAACAGACGAGTGGCTAAACAAACTGTGGTATATACATACGATGGAATATTATGCAGCTCTAAGACTGAATAAACTTATGAAGTATGTAACAACATGGATGGACCTAGAGAACATTATGCTGAGTGAGACTAGCCAAAAACTAAAGGACAAATACTGTATGGTCTCACTGATATGAACCGACATTAGTGAATAAACTTGGAATATGTCGTTGGTAACAGAGACCATCAGGAGATAAAAATAGGGTAAGATAGTGGGTAATTGGAGCTGAAGGGATACAGATTGTGCAACAGGACTGGATACAAAAACTCAGAAATGGACAGCACAATACTATATAACTGTAATGTAATTATGTTAAAACACTGAATGAAGCTGCATGTGAGAATGATAGAGGGAGGAGGGCTGGGGACATAAATGAAATCAGAAAGAAAGATAGATGTTAAGGATCGAGATGGTATAATCTAGGAATGCCTAGAGCGTATAATAATAGTGAAATGTACAATGTACAAATTTTAAAAATGTTTTGGCATGAGGAAGAACAAAGGAATATCATTATTGCAGGGTGCTGAAAATAAATGATAATACTTTAAAATGTCCCCTTATGTGTGGGACTAAAGCAAAAAATGTTTATTTGTTACAAAATTTAGATTTTGACTAGAGCATTTCCTAATATAACTCATGTAGATAGTTTGATTGAATGTCATAAGTACTTGGAATCTCAGGTAGCACATGAGATTTTGTTGGTTTGTCCAGAGTGATCCCCTGATGAATCCCAGAATGATTTGATCAGTGACTGGAAAAGCATTTGCAAGCCCCCTTCGGGGAATGGTGAGAGTAGGGAGAAATTCAACTTCCCCATGTTGAATTTTTGATATTCCCACAAGCAGTGTGGACAACCAAAGCTATAGGCTGAACCCCCAGTCTTGGGGTTTGTTCACATGAAACTTAACCCCACAAAGGATAGGTCAAGTCTACTTAAAATTTAGGCCTAAGAGTCACCCCCAAGAGAGCCTCTTTTGTTGCTCAGATGTGCCCTCTCTCTCCAGCCAATATGATGAGCAGTCTCACCACCCTCCCCCTCTGTGCGTGGGACATGACTCCCAGGGGTGTGGACCTTCCTGGCAACGTGGGACAGAGATCCTGGAATGAGTTGAGACTCAATATCAAGGGATTGAGAAAAACCTTAGAATGACCTGAGAATTAACATCAAGGAATTGAGAGAATCTTCTCGACCAAAAGGCGGAAGAGTAAAATGAGACAAAGTGTCAATGGCTGAGAGATTCCAAACAGAGTCGAGAGGTTATCCTGGAGGTTATTCTTACGCATTAAGTAGATATCACCTTGTTGTTCAAGATGTAGTGGAGAGACTGGAGGGAACTCCTTGAAAATGTAGAGCTGTGTTCCAGTAGCCATGTGTCTTGATGATGATTGAAAAATGATACAGCTTTTACAATGAGACCCTGTGAATGTGAAAACCTTATGTCTGATGCTCCTTTTAGCTACTATATCAACAGAAGAGTAGAACATATGGAATAAAAATAAATAATAGGGGGAACAAATGTTAAAATAAATTCAGTTTGAAATAGTGGTAAATGAAAGCGAGGGGTAAGGGGTATGGTACGTATAGTTTTTTTTTCTCTATTATCATTTTATTTCTTTTTCTGTTGTCTTTTTATTTCGTTTTCTAAATCGATGCAAATGTACTAAGAAATGATGAATATGCAACTATGTGATGATATTAAGAATTACTGATTGTATATGTAGAATGGAATGATATCTAAATGTTTTGTTTTTTATTTTTTTTAATTAATAAAAAAGTTAAAAAAATACTTTATTACTAAAAAACGCTAACCATCATCTGAGCTTCCAGTGAGTTTGAATCTTGTTGCTCTTGTCTCGGTGTTGATGGGTTGATGGCTGGGGGCAATAATCAGGGTGGCGAATGCCAAAGGTTGTGGTTTTGGCAATTTCTCAAAGTAAGATAACAATGAATTTTGTTGCATCTATTGAGTCTTCCTACCATGAAAGATTTCACTGTAGGACCTGAAGCTGTTTGATAGCATTTTTACCGCAGTAGAACTTCCTTCAAAATTGGAATCAATCCTCTAAGCTGTGCCGCTGCTCTATCAACCAAGTTGAGGTAATTCTAAATCCTTTGTTGGCATTTCCACAATGTTCACAGAATCTTCACCAGGAGTAGATAGAATCTCAAGAAACCACTTTCTTTGCTCATCCATAAAAAATAGCTCCTCATCTTTCTTGTTGTATCATGAGATTGCAGCAACAGTCATGCCTTCAGGTTCCACTTCTAATTCTAGCTCACTTGCTTTTCCACCACATGTGCAGTTACCTCCTCCATGAAGTCCTGAACCTCTCTAAGTCATTGATAAGGGTTAGAAACAACTTCTTCCAAATTCTTGTAAATATTGATATTTTAACCTCCTCCCATTACCATGAATGGCATCTAGCATGGTGACTCTTTCCCAGAATGTTTTCATTCGCTTTGCCCTGAACTGTCAGAGAAATCACTATTAATGGCAGCTACTAGGCTTGTGAAATATTTTCCTTAAATACGAAGACTTGAAACTAGAAATGACGCCTTGATCTACGGACTGCAGAATGGATGTTGTGATAGCAGGTGTGAGAACAACATGAATCTTGTACAGCTCCATCAGAGATTTTGGGTGACCGTGTACATTGTCAATGAACAAGTAATACTTTAAAAGAAATCTCTTAACAGTGGGCTTAAAATATTCAGTAAACCATGTTGTAAATAGATGTGCTTTTTTATTCCAGTTTTAGAGCACAGGTAGTGTAGATTAAGCATAATTCTTAAGGGTCCTAGGGTTTTCATAATGGTAAATGAGCACTGGCTTTAACCTCAAGTCACTAGCTGCATTAGCCCACAACATGCAAGTCAGCCTGTCCTTTGAAACTTTGAAGCCAGACAATGGCATCTCCTCTCTAGCTATAAAACTCCTAGATGACATCTTCTCCTAGTATAAGACTGTTATGTCTGTCTACACTGATAATTTGTTGTTCGGTACAGCCACTTTCATCAATGGTCTTAGCTAGATCTTCTGGATAACATGTTGCAGCTTTACATCAGCAGTTGCTGCTTCATCTTGCATTTTTATGTTATGGTTATGACTTCTTTCCTTTACCCTCACGAACCAATCTCTACTAGTTTCCAACTTTTCTTCTGCAACTATCTCACCACCCTCAGCCTTCACAGAATTGCTGAGAGTTAGAGCCTTTCTCTGGATTAGGCTTTAAGGGAACAGTGTGACTGGTTTAATCATCCATCCAGACCACTAAAACTTTCTCTAAATCAGCAATAAGCCTATTTTGCTTTCTTATCATTCATGTGTTCTGATGCTCTAATACTTCTAATTTGCTTCAAGAACTTGTCCTTTATATTTGCAACTTGACTAACCGTTTGGCACAAGCATCTTAGCTTTCAGCCTGTCTCAGCTTTCTACACACCTTCCTCACTAAGCTTGATCATTTCTAGTTTTTTATTTAAAATGATCATCCTGAGATTCTTCCTTTCACTTGAACACTGAAAGGCCATTATAGGGTTATTAACAGATCTAATTTCAATATTGTTGTGTCCCAGGGAATAGGGAGGCCTAAGGTGGGAGTGGGGAAGAGAGAGAGAGAGAGAGAGAAAGAGAGAGAGAGAGAGAGAGAAGTTGGTCGGTGGAGGAGTCAGAACATACACAAAACTTATCGACTAAGTCCGTGGTCATTTATGGGCATGGTTTATGGCGCTCAAAATCAATTATAGTAACACTATAAAAGATCACTGTTTACAGATCACCATAACAGATGTAATAATACTGAAGGAGTTTGAAATATTGCAGGAAGTGGTTACATGCTGTTGGAAAAATGTCGACACACTTGCTTGATGCAGGATTGTCACAAACCTTCAATTTTTAAAAAATGCAACATCTGTGAAGCACAATAAAGCCAAGTGCAATAAAATGAGGTATGCTTGTATATGCCAAGTGAGAATGCTATGGGAAAATTGGCAGAGCTGAGAAGAGCAAAGATACAGTGATTTCAACAATAAATGGAAATAATGATAACCCTGACTTTTATCTTGAGATGTTTATTCTATAATTCACCATCAATTTAAATACTCTAATGGCCCCCTTTTCCTGTTCTTGCTCCCTGGAAACACTCCTACTACCAAGAAGAAGGAACTCTGTCTTCATGCTAATGAAGCAGAAGTGAAAAGGCCTTCCTTTCTCTGACAGGATATTCTCAAGGACTTGGAGGGGACCATCTCGGTGCCCGAGAGCTACACTCACTTTTACAGTACCTTCTCCCACATTCTCTCTCATCTAATTAGGGCTGAGATGTAAAGAAGGAAATCAGGTCCCCAAGACTGAACGTGAACTCACTGCTCTCCCCCCTATGTGGGACATGACTCCCAGGAGTGTAAATGTCCCTGGCAATGTGGGACAGGACTCCAGGGATGAGCCAGGACCCAGCATTATGGGAATTGAGAAAGTCTTCTTGACCAAAAAGGGGAAGAAAGAAATGAGACAAAAGAAAGTTTCTCTTCTTCAAACAGAATCAAGAGGTTATTCTGGAGGTTGTTCTTATGCATTACAGAGATATCCTTTTCTAGTTTATGGTGTATTGGAGTGGCTAGAGGGAAGTATCTGAAACTGTTGAACTGTGTTCCTGTAGCTTTGATTCTCAAAGATAATTGTATAACTATTTGGCTTTTACAATGTGACCATGTGATTGTGAAAACCTTTTGTCTGATGCTTCTTTTATCTAGGATATGGGAAGATGAGTTAAAAAAAAATAGGGATAAAAAATAAATAAACAATGAGGGGGATAAAGGATAAAAAATTGGGTAGTGTGAAATATTAGTGGCAAATGAAAGGGAGAGGTAAGGAGTATAAGACGTATGTTTTTTTTTTCTTTTTCTTTTTTTTTTCTTTTTCTTTTTTTTTCTGGGGTGATTCAAAGGTTCTAAAAAATGATCATCATGATGAACACACAACTATGTGATGATACTGTAAGCACCACTAATTGTATACTACAGATGGACTGTAGGTGTGTGAAGATTTCTCAACACAAATATTTTTTTAAAAAAAGAGAGAATGAAAAAAAAAAAAAAAGAATAGAGAATGTCCTTAGTAAAGGTTCAAGGTGGCAGAGCTAGCACAGACAAACAGACAGAACACTCGGTAACCTGTCAGGAACAGTAGCTTCCAATTTCTTCTCCCCACTAACTTCTGAGTTACAAAGGCAGCATGGTCTAATGCAATAATAGTACCTAAAGACAGTCATACCAGTACCTAACAGTGATTGAGAGACGAGTGTGTGCTAGACACTATGCAAAGTCATTCCTATCTATTAATTCGGTCCTTACAGCACCTATGAAGAAGGTTCTATTATGGTCACCATTTTACACATGGAAAATTGAGATGATTCAATAGCCTATTGGGCAGTGGAGCCCAGAATTTGCCACAAGGCAGTCTGATGCTATGATTTACTATCTATAAGCTTTTTAACATAAAACATTATGCAGTGTCCCTCAAAGAATGGAAATGAGGAAGGCTTTGGATGTAGAAAGCCCTGAGTTCAAATCCTGGGTTTGCCACTTTATGACTGATCAGTTAAGCTTTCTAAGTTTCTATTTCATCTATTAATTAGAGGTAAAGTCTGACTAACTCAAAGTTATTGTGAGGGCTATAGATAATTAATGTAAAGGGAATGGCACCTAGCATGTACTATTTCAATAAATAGTACTTATTATTGATAGTAATTAACCATATCACCACTTTAATGTTCATTTCTGAATCATCTACACATATATATTAAATATACAAAAAGAAATTGATATGAACAGAAGAGAAATGAAGGATGTACTTACATATATAACTTTTTTTCTCTTTTTGCTAACTTCTTTCTCTAAAGGAGCTTAAATATACAACTTTATCATCTTACCTAAAGTGTGCTACTGATACATACATGAGGGGATTGTTTCCCTGGAGTACATAGCACTCATTGGAACTGAGGGGGAACATAATTTGAATTTGCAATCACTGAAGCATGTTGGTGGATTAACCAAATCACAGTTCAGATCTTTGTTCTACTAATTTATGGCTGTGTGACTTTGACCAAGAAAAGTTATTTACCTCCCAGAGCTTCAGTTTTTCTTATCTATAAAATGGGGATAATTATGCCTGATAGGTTTTGCTCATGATTATAATGCATATTGATGATTTAATGATTATAATATGTGTAACATTAAAACACCTCATCTGTAGTAGACATTCTATTAAATGGTAGCTAAATTATAATCATTATGTTTATATGTTCTCTACCACAGTCATACCAGAAGTTATACAGAACTTCATTTGTTTTTCATGAATCTTATGGTGATAGAATACTCTGATTATAATGACATTATTGGAGTCTCTTCTAGGATTTTCCCAAAGACTGGGTTAAAACATAATTTAATTTTAAAGCTTTCTTTGATTAGTTACAAAAGTAATTAAGTTAGGATAAAATCTCTTTGTAAGTGAGAAGAAATGAGTATGTTACTAATATTTCTTGAAAATTAATTTAATACTTTTTTACATAATAAGAATTTCAATTAAAACTTCTTGATGTCTGGGAGAAAGTATTTTTTTCCTGCTGGTCTTTAAACTTGCTCTCTTTCTCACACACACACATAATCATACATATACAATCACACAGGGAAGAAATAGAGATACAAGGTTTGAGGGAAATCAAAGAAAACTTTAACAGTAAGGAAAGAAGTCAAGAGAGCTGAAGAATATGAACTAAAAGAGAAACAGGGTCAAATGAGAGCGACCAGAAAAGATACAAAACATCATCTTAAAAGGGATATTGTGGGCACTCATTACATAATATCTGCAGAAGTGTTCTGGTCTCCTGAGAGATGGGCACTCTATCAATACAAGGTATTATGGTTCTGTGTTTATAACTGAGAGATTGATATTCTTTGGTAAAATTCCATATTCAGTGTAGAAGGAACACAATTGCAAGTCTGAAACAACAATTTCCTCTTTTCTCCAACACAAAAGTGTCCTTCTAGTGAGAGACCTTCCATGCAAAGCAGCTCATTTTTAAAGCTAAGTTTCAGTCCCTTAAAGATCCTTGGTTACAAGCCCTGGGAAAGGATATCATGTGATCAAGGCATGGTGCTTTCCAAGTAACTGGGGAAATGCCTTGCTACAATCACTCTTAGTGAGAAGAACCCAGCACCATTTAGTTAGAATTCTTAACATACTAGAAAGAGAGAGAGAGGAAATCATGAGATCATTTTTCAACCTCTCCTATTTGCCTTTGTGAAAATACTTTAAGGTCACAATTAATGAGATACTGTAGGTATATTTCTAAAAAGGTTTCAGAGCTTGTTGAAGGAATAAATGTTTGCTTTAATTAAAGCAAACCCCCCCCAAAAAAAAAACTGCCTAGAGCAAAAGAAAGTGTCCCTCCACTATCACTAGTTTTGAAATGTGTTCATGCCAGTTGCTAAATGGTAGGAGATAATATTCATATTATGAATATTAAAATTGGAATATGCAACTGGTTTGAAATATTAAGTCACTTACCATGACAGCAGAAGAAATAGTTGGTAAATCTTCCAGGGCCAATGTGGTATCATTAGATACTGAGATATTAACTGTAAGAAAACAAAGACAGTTTTTCATTATAAAAATAAAGGAGACAACATAAATGTATGAATAAATATCTAAAATGGCAAGGCTAGGCATTAAAAATATCTTCAACAATAACATAAAGGCATAACGAATTTTCACTTATAAATATTTTCACCTTTCTCTGATAAAATAAAGAGTTGGACGTGTTTATCTGTCGTGCTCTAATTTAGTAACTTTCCCCTCCATGAAAAAACTGCAAATATTTAAGAGATATTATTAAAGTTTCTTTGCTTTCATGTTTCAAAATAATCTTCCCTATTAATAAGGTAGTCAATATATTTTGCCTGATGGAAGAAATTGCTGTTAATAATTGGGTAGGTTGATTGGTGGCTTCATGTACTGCAAAATATTCTTTTACTGTTAACAAAGGAAGCTAGGAAAGGAGGTATTTCGTGACTAAAAATGACTGATAGCAGACAAATGCAAAAGGAATGAAATAAGACAAAATAATTAAAGTGGGAAATATTTAGATGAATCCTAGTTTTTCTCATTTTGGGGAGTTTATTTTGATTTTTGAAGGCTCTGGATTGCAAAGCTAATAACCCAGAGCAAGCTGCCAGGGCTTCCCTATTTGATCAGCAAAATACACAGGCAATTGAGTATTTTCTTGTTCTCTTTGTTTCATTATAGGTTACAGAGAGAATCAAAATAGTCTAGAAGATGCTTGGCCTAAACACTAAAACATACCTGGCCACAGTCAAATAGATAGCCAAACATGAATGCATTTCATGGGAAGAAGACTTTGGTAAATTATTACGAACAAAACCTAGAAAACTTAGGTTTTGTTCTAAAAAGCTACATCTCCTTACATTATTCTATTTATTCATTTAAAACCATATTAGAGTCCACAATAGGTATAGTTTTAAACCCATTTTATATTGGTTGGGCTTAGAAGTAAGAGATGCCAGGTTACTTGCTCAGGATGATAGCGTCACTCAAAGGGAGAGTTGGTACCAGAATCCTGCTCAGCACTCTTTGTTCTACCACCCAGCACTTCCAATAATCACGATTGAGACGATTTATGTGATCACAGGCTTCAAGGTAGATAGTACTTGCCAAAGCTAGATGCTGTGAATCTCAACTGTGAACTGAAATTTCTAATCTGTCCAAGCTTTTGAAGAAAAGCAGCATTATGTAAAATCACAGGCTCTATTTACATGGTGTCTAGGAAGCAGCTCTTCCTGAGCTAGATTTTCTAATGCAATTTTATGCGCTTCCTGTCACAGCAGAGTGAAAGTCTTTCTGCAATGCCTTTTTCCGCAAAAAAGCAGAATATGAAGTGAGGGAGAAAAATATTCAAGGCTCCTTCTTTGTGAAATGAAGTGACAGATAATAAAGACCAGGAGTGTACTAAAATAGGATTCCAATCTGAACTTTCAGTAACTGCTCTCAGGTTTTGGATACACATTGATTCTGCTCATCTAAATTTCTTTTTTTTTGTCAGTTTTCCTCTAAGACAAGATATTGAGCATTCTGGCTCTCAAACATCCCAAAAGGCCAGTAAGAAGCATATAATATCTGCTTCCTACTTATTTTAATAAGCAACAGCTTCAAAAGAAAGATTCAAAATAAATATATGAAAAAGCACCTCCAATAAATACTTATTGGCAGAGTATTGGAAGAGTTCATAAGTGAGATTAAAAGAAAATTTCTTTAAGCTCACAGAAGAGGAAAAAAATGATCAATTCCAGTTGGAAACCTGGTTTATAAGAGTCATCAGTCACTCTTTGATCCATACAGTGCAAATATTTTGGCAACCGATTTCAGAATAATCTGTTTATATGGAATTGGCAATATCCTTAATTAGGATTCTGGAAAGGTCAAACAGAAGCTAAATCACACTGTATTGTCTCTACTATTTGCTCAGTACCATGGATCATAAGCAAACTTTTTGCCCTGAGACTCTACTTATTTAGAGTAAGCAATTATCTCTGGGACAGTCTGTGTCTGATACTTGATTTCAGAGGGTTTCCATAGGTTGACCATTTTATGTTACTTGGATTTTCATTTCATGTTCTTCTTTCCAATGTATTAAATTTTAGCCAATCTTCTGGAACAGGGGAATGAATATTGTCCATAACAGACATTTTAAAATGTGCCCATGACTTTTGTGTCTTAAACTTACTTTTCTTTCTTTATGTTTAATGAGAAATCTAGAGAAAGTATAAGGGGGTCATGTATAGCTGTGAGAGACAGAAGTGACATTTATGCCAGCATTGGTGCACATTCTGATAGAGAATATCATTTGCACTGCTCAAGGCTGCCTCTTTATCCTCTAGTGACCTGTCACTAGGACCAACTCATGGCACTCTGCTTTACACATTAGCAGAAACTGCGCCATTGGAAGAAGGCAAAAAACTCACTTGAGGTCATGAAGTCAAGTATGAGTAACAACCAGCCAGCTACTGAAGGCAGGTCTTGTACACTTTGGAGACCACCACAGCACAATATAGAGAAAGGAGTACGGGGAGGACTGGTTTAAATTCTGGCCCACAAACACTGGAGCACAGTATTTCCAAACTCTCTGGCAACAAGATCCTGACAAAGTTACTTCACCACCTCTCAACCACAGGCACCACATTTGTGAAACTGGATCTGAAACCATACACCTCATAGCATTGCTGTGTGGATTAAACATGACAATGCAAGCAAAATTGTCAGCACAGTGTCCAGTTCAAAGTAAGAGCTAAATAAATGGTAGTTAAGATTACAACCAGCCGTATGACCTGCAGAAAACAGAACATCACCCCTAGGGAAGAATGTCAGCTCCCTGACAAGGTGTGTAGTTTGAAGCTGTGATGTACCCAGAAAAGGCCATGTTCTTTTAATCCATTCCCGTGGGTGCAGAGCAGTAGTAGGTGGGATCTTTTGATTAAGTGATTTCAATTGAGATGTGACCCACCTAATTTCAGTAGGTCTTCACCGTTTTACTGAAGTCCTTTATAAAAGGATAACATAGATAGAAGCTCGTAGAGAAAAGCACCAGAATGAGAGAGGGAGCCACTGAATCTAGAAGCTGAAAACCATGAAACCCAGGGAGAGAAGGACCAGCAGGCATGTTGCCATGTGTCTTCCCATGTGACACAGGAGCCCATGCTCGCGAGTAACCAGTCTTCAGAGGAGGCGTCATCCTGCTGATGTCTTAATTTAGACATTTTCATGGACTTAGAATTGTAAACCTATAAGCTAATAAATCCCCTAAAGCCAGCCCATTTCTTGTATACACATTTTGGCAGTGTAAGCAAACTAAAACATAAGGTTTTCATGATGATTAAATAAGATATATGGTGCTATTAGAATCCCCTGGTGAAATGTCTAGCATTTGGATGGCCCTTAATAAATGTTAGCCTAATCTGAATTCCCTGAACTAGGAAAAAAACTAAGAGTATTCTCCATGATCATGAAATGTTAACGTTTTATTCTATTCTATATAAGTAAATCTTGAGAAAACGGAATAAATGGAAAATAGATACAGAACAAAAGTGAATAAGCTTCTCACTTTCATGGTCATGTCAGATTTATTTAAAGGTCGTGGACAACTTGACAATACTAGAAGCTCTTGATAAATTCACATATTTATGCTTCAAATTTTTGGGTGACTAAAAGGGCAAAAGTTGTCTTTGTAGGGAAGAGAAAGTGAACTGGGAAAATTCTGGAAGGAAAAGCTCTTACGGAAATGACCTGCCATTATTATCTCAGGTCTTAAAACAAATGAACAAAAATAGTAAATTTTTCTTCCCTTTTTTTATTTTTATTTTAATTTTCCTAAGTATTTTTGCCAAGCCTGATGCTGGAAAATTTCACTGAAACTAGGCAAATTCAAATTATGACACTGTTCAACCCATGCTATAAAGAGCCCTCTTCTCACAGCTCTTCTATGATACTACACTGCAAGTTAAAGAGCTGAGCTACTAGGGAGGTATTGGGCTGGACAGAATTAGCCACTACTTTCACAAAAACTTCTCTTCCATATCTACCTGTCATTACATTTAGGATGCATTATAGAAACCATTCTGGAGTAACTTTTCCTAATCAGTGCTTTTATACAAAAACCCCAAACTAGAGAATCAAGCAGTTTTGGTGCTATCCAAATGCACTGCTTCCCCTTTCTCCTTCCTGCAATGGGTTATGCAGAAACTGCTAAAATATGTATTAGGACAGAAAAAAGGAAATGAAAACTATGGTCTTTCAAGTATCTATGGTATCTCAAAATTCTATTACCATGAATGCTAAACAGTCAACCATGCTGGTCAAGTGTCCTCACAGACGCAAGCCCGAGTGAGGCCACATCAGAGGATCCTGTATTTCCCTGTTTAACCACTAGCTGTGATTGAAACTTACCACATAATCTAAATAGAGAATAACACACAATAAAAATAAAATTGCATATAATATGATGCTGGTCACGTGAGATCAATTAAGATGATCTTTTATTTCCTAATTTTCCTTTAATGGGCTTTCTAATTGAGACACATATAGACTATAATATGGGACCACAGGAGATGGAATCCAGCAGTCTTTTAATGGTTGTACTATATTGGCACTAGCATTCATTAAGGTAATAGAAAAAATATAGAAAGAAATGGTATTAAAGTTCTACTCTCATGACAACTGTTTTAGAGCATTCAGAAGATACTTCACTTTGTGAATACAAGAAAGGTGTGGCAATGCAAGCCATGGCTACTTCCAGTCACTTGACTTGGTTTTAGAGTTTCAAACTTGGGAAAAGGCCATCTTTTACTTAAGATACTATAGGTAGTGATGCACTTGGGTATTTAAAAAAAGGCTTTATTTTGCTTAATCACTGATCCATTATTAAGCATGTTTTCCACAGAAGAGTCAACAATGAGTCAGTAAAATATATATCTTCTGTTAACAATAAAGTGTAGTTTCTATCCCCTTGAGGCAATTTTTCTTGCTTTTATAATTTGTTCATAATTTCTAGCAAGGCTTCTTCTTTCCTCTCCAGATAAAAACGAACAGCTGGTCAGAAAATCTACTTTGGCTTTTTCCAAAATATTAATGTGCCCTTGAGTTTATAGTCACTGCAAGTTTTACACATTATGTAATGAGATATTAGAGGAGAAATTTATTTCTCAAGTCCACATCAAAAGAAACCAAAACTCTGACCTTGTTCATTCACAAATTAATACTCTTGTAAGAAATCAAACATTTCATACAAGCAGCGTGTATGTGTGTTTTCACAGATTCTATTTCATTGCAAGTAACATAATTCTCCAAAAGTGATGGCGTATAGGAAGGAAGAAGGCAAAGAAAAGACAGTAAAGGGAGGAAAAGGAGATGGGGAAAAAGGAAGGAACTCCAGGTTCTTTTCCCTATATACAAATTTCTAGCATTTATGTTTTAGAATGAACTAGTTTCCTCAACTAGAGGGCTTTAAAGCCATCCACATGACTATGTATAGTGACTTTTGTGGTCATAAGATTCAGTGGAATAAAATTGAATTCTCTAATGACACACTGAACTGCTTAACATTTTTTTCTTTAATCATGGCGGTTTAGTTTGTAAGTTGCCAGAATGTAATATACCAAAAATGGAAACAGCTTTCAAAAGGGGAATTTAATAAGATAAAAGTTTACAGTTATAAGCCTATGAAAATGTCCAAACTAAGGCATCCAAGGAAAAATACCTTAATTCAAGAAAGGCTGATGGATTTGGAACAGCTCCATCAGCTGGGAAGTCACATGGCTGGCATCTGCTGTTCTCTTGCTCCTTGGCTCCATTGCTTTCAGCCTCTGTTCCTGGGGGGCCCTCACTTTGCTTCTCCAGGGCTGGCTGTCATCTCTTGACTTCCTTTGGCTCTCTCCAGGTTCTGGTTTACTTAACATCTCATGGCAACATCTGCTGAGCTCCAAGCATTTACAAACCTCCATGTCTCTGTTCTCCAAGTGTTGCATCTGTGTCAGCTCTGCTCTGAAGTTTCTGTCAGCTCTGTCATTTCTGATGTTTCCCCTTTGAAAGACTCCAGTAAACTAATCAAGACCCACCTGGAATGGGCAGAATTACATCTCCATCTAATCAAAAGGTCATACCCACAATTGGGCATGCCATAATTTCTGTGGAGATAATCTAATCAAAAGCTTCTGCCCTACAATATTGAATTAGGATTAAAAGAAATGGCTGCCTCCACAAAATTGAACCAGGATTAAAACATGGTCTTTCTGGTGCATAATATTTTCAAACCAGCACACATGGCATTAATGTTTCATATTTATCTGCAACAATATACTGGTTGGTAAATTTTTTATAGGGTTTTGGTATAAGCATAGTTAGTATCTTTCCCTAGGGATATTTCTGGGAAAATTAAATGTTTGAATACCTTCAAAAGAATACAATCAAAAAATAAAATTGACTGGAGCATCTTTTATGTGTCAGCAAGAAACAAGAAAAATAACAGATTTTTACTGAGTGTCTATTAGGTGCCAAACAATTTCACATAAATTATCTCATTTAATCCTCATATTAGCCTCTAAGAGTAGGAACAAGTACTAACCCAATTCACAGATTATGAGACAGAACTAGATTAAGCAATTATCCTAGTGAGTGAGGGTCACAGTGCTTGTTAGTTGCAGAGATGAAACTCAAACTCAGTTTGCTTTACTCCGAAGCACACTGGAGTTCTTTACACTATATGGCACTAACAATACTCTAAACTGGGATCCCGGTGATGAAAAGATATATGGCACTTTGTCCTTCAACAAAATATTTTTCAGTTTTCACTTTTGGCTTTTGAACTGAATTATCATTTTCATTATACACTTCTGCACAGGTGTATAATCACCAGGGCACAGTGAGAAATACAACATCTTTTACCTCTTCTAGTCATCGTCACATTAATTAATTAATAGTTATCCCATTTCTGAGAAAAGGAAATATTAGTACAAAAACCATGTATCCATGCTAGCTTTTATGTCAAACTATGTAGCTAATTCTCCTTCTTAGTACTTGCATCTGGGCTTCCTTGGTTCTTCAGTAAACCTGGGTATACGACATGAGTTTACCAAGTGTGGTAGTTAGGTTCAGGTGTCAACTTGGCCATGTGATGATGCCCCATTGTTCTATTTCTGGGCACATAAATCATAAGTATGTGAAAATCATCTATGACTGATTACATTTGCAGTCAGCTATAGGTAGTGTCTTCCACAATGAGTGAGGTTTAATTTAATTAGCTGGAGGCTTAAAAAAAAGAGCCGATCAGCCAACCTCATCTCAGCACTCGCAGCTCAGCCCAGATGTTTGGAGATGCATAAAGGAATCACCCTGGGGAAAGCCATGGGAACCCAGAAGTCAGGAGAGAAGGCCAGCAGACATCGCCGTGCGCCTTCCCATGTGACAGAGAAATTCAGATGAAAACTAGCTGTCTTTCCTCTGAAGAACTGTAAATTTTTAACTAAATAACTCCCCTTATTAAAAGCCAACCCATCTCTGATGTGTTATATTCTGGCAGCTTTGGCACACTAAAACACGGAGCAACAGGTAGGGACAGGAGGAAGGGAGGAAAAGGAAAACTAGGAAGTGATGAGATAGTATGGAAGCAAGTGAGAACAAGAAAAGTCAGGAAGGAAGAGAGGAGGAGGAATCACGTTCAAAATGCACCCAAAATAACACAGTAATTTATGGCCACAAATAGGTTTTCTTAGTGACCCTTATTTCCAACCCTAAAGAAACATCTCGCAGTTAGGATCATGATTCCAACTGTGGAGTTGTCGGATCATTGTAACATACTGTCCCAGTGTTGATAAACAAGACGTCTTCCAGTTTAAATATTATTGACTCATTGATGGAATTCTTTTACTAAGAGTGCATGTTGGGATGAACATGCATCCCAGCATTTTGTTGTTTGCAGACTACTCTCACTCTAGTTGTACATGCAACTATATTTTTCTCTCACTACAATTTTTCAGTTTGCTATCAATAAGTACAAAAGTTATGATAGACAGTGTAGTATGCTGTTGAAAAGAATTAAGGTTATTAGGAAGTATTAAGATTATTAAGAAGCATTAACTTTACAGGGAAAGCATAGAATCATTAATCTTATGGGGTTTTTAATAAAACATGAGCGTGTCATGAAAATGCAAATATCCATTCCCTTTTTCCAAACCACAAACAGAAATTGGTCTTCCTAGGTTTAAATAACGCTTCACATTCATGTACATATCCATCATGAGTGCCACTCATCTAGACAACTCCAGAAACGTCACAGGGTGTCAGTCACAGGTCTTGTTGCAGGGCTGAAAGCCCAAGGTATACTTAGAAAGCAGCATGGTGAAGGTCCTTTTGCTTGCTCTATCACTCGCACTTAAGACTAAATACTAACTAACCATAAATTTTAATGAATAACAACAGCCACAATAATGAGAACTAAGATTTAACTATGTATGACATAGCAGAAAACACTGTGCTAAATACATTGTCTGTAATACCTCATTTCCTTTTCTTCAAAATAACTCTATTAGGCAGATACGATTAGTAACCCCATTTTATAAATGAGGAAATGAAAACTAAATTATTTGGACCAAAAAAATCACACATTTGGCATTAGCCAAGCTGGAACTTCATATTTTTCTGACATCAAAGCTCTGCTACACTGCTTAACTGGAACCACACAGGTAGGGTTTTTGACAGACAACTCCTTGGACATTCAGGACTTCACACAACCTGGTGAAAACAGGTCACAGGAAATGCTACTGCCACTTAAGCCAGCACTTGCCATGAACATATAAAACTGGCTGAACCCTTGATATCACATTTTCAGGTAATCAGAGATCCTTCTTGGGAGTAAAATTACATGTAAAATTTTCATTTATTTTTCACAATTAGAACACACTCAGATATGTCTTCATTGGTTTCAAATTAATTTTTCTGCAGGCATTCAATTAAGAAAATAATGAACACAAGTTTCTATTGGCTTCAGGTAGGTATGACACTGAAACCAGGTACACCTTTCTTTTGTGTGACAGGCATGCTGATAAAGCCCTCATCTGCCTTTATGAACACCTAAGAACCTGAAAAGAGCTGAGGGGTACTTTTCTTTCCTTTAGAAAATCTTGGCATATGATTAGTCAGACTGGCCTAAGAACTGTACTTACGGATTTTATATAAATAAATGCATACATTTATCGACAGCAATAAATGAAAAGGAAAGTTAAAAATCCCACAATTAAATATATCAGTTAGTCTACTATTTAGCATTTACAATCCACATTGTCCCTGAAAGCCCAGGATGTACAGTCAAAGGGAGTTTTATTCCCTTCTCTTGTAGGAAGAACTCCACATAGTTGTAATATTGATATCTGTGTTCTCTGTGGACTATATTTAATTGATTCCAATAATAATAATTATACAGTTCCTACTAAGCACTTTTGTAAATTCTAAAATACTTAAAATCTGTAACACTAATAGGTTTTCATAAGTAAATTGATTCAGGTTCACCTGGATCTTTAAATATTGACTTAGTACCTTTTATAGCATTGCCTTTAAGCATGGGTTTTATTTTTGTGAGGACTGGTTTTCCTTACATAAGACAAAAAGAATCTATACGTGCAAAGCTCAGCAGTGCCCTGACCTATTTTGGGGAAGGTAGTGTTCACTTTCTTCAACAGACATATCAGTCTTCTAAGACTTCTCCACCAAAGTGGCAGGGATGAATGAAAACGCATCTTCAAAATATTTAGGAGAAATCTGGTACAGCCTGCTGCAAGTATAAAAATTCTTCATCTTGTTTATTTGTTAAATTCATAAGAATTTTTCATTCTAGTCTATGATATACTTATGTTTTACTTCACACATTAAGGAACTCTTCCTCATTCTATTAGTAAAAATGGATATTACAAAAATGTGTCCTACATTTATGCTCCAGGTTTAGAGTCTCTGAAAACCACAATATAGAAATTCTAGCAACATGAGGCCTTACTCAAAAATCATGGATTGTATATCAGTTTATGGTTCAAGGGACATAGGACCTTTTCTGCTAATCATATAACCTGAGCTCACTAGTACTATGCCATTTAATTGTAGGGCACAAATTTCTACCTCTTATTCTTCTAGAGCACACAGAAAGCAACTTTATCAAAAGTCTTAAATGCCTTCATATCTGTAAAAGGATGATGAATTATTCCAAGAAAAAATCCCAAAGACCAAGTTGAACAATTTTTTGTGAGAGAGTTCTGACATTGACTCACATTTGGCAAGCAGGATATTAGAGTGCTAAGATATTTACAATCACAGTCTTCACCCACAGTTTATTCTTATGTCTTTCCATACTCTAGAATGTATATCTGCTCCTAGAGTATAATGTTTTTTTTAAAATTTATTTTATTACTTTTTTTCCCTTTCCTTTCTTATTTACATTGTCTAGTAGCAAGGAGCCATAAGGCTATACTTTACTTCTAGAGTGACTCAAGTCTGAATTTCTTTTTTAATTTCATGCTTCCAATTATGTAAAGTGAGTATAGGATGTTCTCTATTTCTTCTATAAACTTAAAATAATCTATTATAGTTTACTTAAAGGATGAGATTCCTGTAGCCATAGGAAAGCAGCAAAATATGGGACAAAAGTTCAATGAATTAGGTTCTTCTGGATTTTACAATTGTTAGTGTATGTCCCTGGGTTTCTTCACCTATAATATAAAATCGAGAACTGTGTATACAATGATAGCAAATGTTGCATTTAGAGTTCGTGTCAAAGTTTTGAGCTGGTACTGTTCATACTCCAGAGAACCTGGTTTCACCTCCTGATTGAATCATATGGCTAATATGCTTCACGCAACGAGACTTCAAATTTGGTAAGATGATTTCTCAGAGAACAACATAATTAAACACTTTCCTGAGACTCATGATATCATGTTGACACGTTCTAAGCATAGAGTCTTATACTTTCCTCCAAACAGGGCAAACATGATCATTAAGCAGATGTCCTCACCTGGGTTGGGTGCCACACAAGCACAGGAAAAGTGGGTATTGTAGCCCACTTTGAAGTTGGAGTTGATGGGGTAGTGATCTGCTAGATGAATCATCTTCTTGAAAGCATCGTAGATAAAGATGAAGCTAATCAAAGAGGAGAAGCCCTCTTCAGTGAAGCGAGTAAAGTATTGAACCAAGAAACTGGCATCAGTGGCTACCAAAATGAGACAGAGGAAGGCTGACCACAGGCCAATCCAAAGGCGAAACTCTAAATAGTCAAAATTATGGTCCCTGGAAAGAATAAAGAAAGTATTTAGATTCTTCTTCCATGGAACAAAAAGAATAATTTCCAAATACTTGTGGAATGATTACTAAAAATACAAGATCACTTTTTACTACTCAATACAAAGTTCATTCTCTATTTCACCTGAAAAGAATTAATTTTAAGGATCTGGTCTAGTATTACACCACTATAAAGAAATAATTCCAGAAGTCTTTGAAAGCACATGAAAAGCAGACACAGCATTTCTATGTGAACAATTCATTACTTTGCTCATTAAAAAAAAAAAAATGGTCCCTGCCTTCACAGACTTTACAAAGTGAACAATTTGAAAGCATAACATACATTATCAGCCAACGTGATCAATAAATATCTATGGGCTTTTCTGATTATTGAAAACACTAAGATAAGTGTGTACTCTGACCCAAATCATCACTGTTTTCTGGAGGAGACAAACTGATAAACAAATAACACACTATATATAACTAAGTATACCTGTGACAGTTAATTTTACATGTCAGTTTGAGATGTAAATATATATCCATTATAGTGTGTAGCTGGGTCAAATACTGGCCTAGCTGTCAATGTGTAGGCATTTTCATAAATGGGATTAGCATCCACTATCAGTTGACCTTAAGTAAAGGTCATAATGTAGAAAATCAGTTAGTACTGAGGGTTACAGAGTGTCAGAAGAATTTCTGCTTCAAGACTTCAACATCAACTCTTGCTGGAATTTCCAGCCTGCCAGCTTTCCTAGCGAATTCAGACCCAGAACTCCAATACCACCTTTACCCAAGTTTCCAGTCTGCAGCCTGCCCCATGGAATTCCAACTTGTGAACCCTTAGAGTCTTATGTATGTCGATTCCTTGTAATAAACCTCTTTATCTATCTATCTATCTATCTATCTATCTATCTATCTATCTATCTATCTATCTATTTATCTATCTATCTATCTGTATCCTGCTGGTTCCATCTTTCTGGAGAACCCTGACTGATAAAATATCTAAAGGTTCACACAAAGTGTCACAGAAGAGGGAATAGCTAATCCTGGCTGGGTGAATATATGAAGTTTTCAGAAAAAAGAACTTGAGGTGTTCAAGGATAAACAGGAGCTTTCCAGGAAGACCAGGAAAGGTCAGACCAGGAAGAGGAGAGCACATAAAAAAGGCCTGTAATGCTCACTGTGAACACAGTGCCACCATCATGCGGTGATAAGATTAAAAATATAGAATACAGTCAGATTAAGAAAGTCTGTGCTTGCATGCTTCAGCCAGGCATTATCACTTTTCTTGAAGCTTACCTATAGATAAAATCTCCTTCTGCTGAATTTACATGTGAAGCATATAGGGACAACTATTTTTCTGTCTTTTTGTCTCACAGCAGACTTAGAATCTGTCCCCTTCATCTAAGGAAGCCACTGCCTTTCATTTTCCGTTCCATTTCCAACAAGTAAAATTAGCTCAAGACTCACAGCCAGGAAAAGATGGTAACATTTTGCCAAGTCATTCTCGTTGGGGATTGAATCATGTCCTCCACAAAAGACACATTCAAGTCTTAATCCATGTTCCTGTGGGTGTGAGCCTTCAAAGAAGTGCAGACCAATTTGTGAATGGGATTCGTGAAAGTTCTATTTAGATGAGGCCAAATTGAATTACGGTGGATTCAATTTAATCCATATGACTGGAATCCTTACAAAGCAGAGGAAATTCAGGTGCAATCAGTCAATAGAAGACAGAAGTCAGCAGAAATCAGAGGAGCAGACCCAAGGAGAGAGAAGGAGGACCATTGTGGTGGAAGACTGATGGGATGCTTGATGACTCCAATGCCACGAGACAATGAATTCCTGTTCTTTAAGCCAATCCACTGTGTGCTATTTGGCATAGCAGCCCTGGCAAACTAAGACAAGACTAACTCTTGTAAAATTACATGGAAAATGCTTTACGATGTTGGGTGGCTTTCTGTTTTTTTGTTGTTTTGTTCTGTTTTATTTTAGTTTGCATCATAATTTATTTGTGATGAGAAAGCAGAGAGTAGAATTCACATTTTTTAAATCAAGGATAATGCATGCTTGAAAGATCTACAGTATAGCCTTGCTTTCAGATAATGGGTTTCTGACAGCTTCTAGCTGTTTAGCAGTTTAATACTTTCCTAAAGGGCATTCTCTCTCCACTTCATTACCAACAACCCAGCCCAGGCCTCCAAAAGTCTTTGCTTTATTGTTATATAGAACTCCCTTACTGATATCCTAATTTTCATGCTTGCCTTGCTCAAAGCCATTTTCCACACTACAAAAATGTTATTTTTAATGTAAATCAGATACCCTAGCTTAAAATCTCAGTACCTTCCCACTGATCTTAGAATAAAATTCAAATTCATTACCTAGCATAGGGCTTGACACATAGAAGATGCCCAGTAAGGACCTGCTGGATGAATGAATGCCTACAGCTTAGGACTTTGACTGAAACAGTTATGAACATTCAGCCTGTGAGCTGTCAGATGGAACCATCCTGTAATTGCTAAAAATTACAGCATGATATAATTACAAGTTCTTTAATCAGTTAGTCTAATATGCTTCATTTTGAAGATGAGGACATCAAGGCCAAGGGAAGCAAAATGATTTTTCCCAATATCAAGGTTTTAATAGCAGAGCTAGACCAGAAACCAAGTCTCTGGACTGGTTTTTTAAAATTTACTTGATGGTTTCTCTGTCCAACCTATATCCAGTCATGAGAAGGTGGGCATCAAAGCCATTGTCCTTTGTGTCTCTCTTTTGTCCAACACACAAACTAAAATACACCATCAAAACAGGAGATTATTAACACTGGCTTAGACAGTTACTTTATGGATTTCCTGGAACATTAAGTAATTTACCTAGCTTTGCTTCCCTAACAAGATGAAAGTCAGTGCAATCTTGATAAGAATAGCAGTGGTTGTTTACAGAATTGAAGTTTATAGAACAGGATGAGAAACAAATGCATTAACTGGCTAATGGTTAGGAATACCATCAGATTCAGTACAAAGAATGCATGTTTAAACTTAAATCTTAGAAAATAAAAATATATACCCAAGCAGCTACTCTAGAAGACTCAAATACTCTTAGAGAAGCTCAATAAGAACGACTCAAATACAATCACTAAAACCACTTCATTATTAAAGTAATATGTTTAAAGCAGCAAGACAGAGGAATAAGAGATGAGAAATCTTTTAAAAACAAGTTGATTATCAGTAATGACTAAAATAAAATCATATTATTGTGTCCAATTAGACTATCAGTCCTCTTGGTACCAAGTTTAAGTAGCAACTACGTTATAAAAAGTAACAGGCAATGATAATAGATAAAAGAAGAAATTACAGTTAATTGGAAGGAGGAAATATTATATGTCCTAATGGAACCATTCAGGGCTCCGAGATATTTTGAGTTATGGTTTCTGAGTAGCATTAAATCAAGCAAACAAACTGAAAAATTTACATGTGAGAGACAGCCTACAGAAATTAATGTTCAGTACTGACAAATAAATGTAAACTCCATAAACTAAAGGAATAAATTAGGTAATGTAATAGAGGAAAATAATGACTCAGAAGCATTAAAGTAAATTGTTCAAAGAATATAAAAAAGAAATTACTAATGACAAAATGATGATAATAAAGGTTAAAAATCCTTCTCTGTGAAATTTTTACATGGCTTAAAACTCATTGTTAAAATTTCTTTTAGAATCCTCACTTAAAGAAAAAGATCTAATTCTCCATTTCTGGGATACAATGTGTGAAAATAAGGGAGAGACTCTGACTTTGGGAAATGAAACTTCATGCGTATTTTGGAAAGTTGTGAATTATTTTCTACATCCCAATACTAATTTTAAGAGGGAATATCACAGCATTCATATTCCTTTATGATTCTGTAGTTTACAGTAAAAATACTAAACTCACAGTCTTATCAGAGATAAATCTGTGCAAAATTATGTAGTTAGTGTTAGATTCCACTGAGGCCATAAAACAAGGATTTACATATTTCTCAAAATTAGTGAAATATGTTTCAGAAAATCTGGATAAGGCAATGTGGAACAGTTCTTTACTGAAAGACCTATCAGACTCCTTAGTAAGCTGAGGTGCAAAGTGTACTACACTAAGAGGGTGATATAATATGCAGCAGTTTTGGGATTACAGAACTTTTTTTAGCATGGAGCATCTAATGATACCAGTAATGGATGAAACACACTTTGGGGGATAGTGATCTACACAAATGTCCCATATCTAGACAAAATGTTTATCCTGCTGATATAATATATAAGCAAATTGTACAGTGCTATGAATGAAATAGTAAGGTTTGCCACATATTAGTAATGGATTTAAAACATGGTTTCTCAAAAGTTTCTCATTGCTTTACAACCGCTTTCAAATAAATCATATGTTACTATGTTTATATTTTCAATTATGATGAAACAGAAGGGAAAGTGAGAAAAGAACTTTTTTAGTAAGAGGAAATAATCTCTATCCCACAATTATCTAAAGCAAACTGGCAGGCAAATATTTTCTGTAGATTAAAGCTCTGATCACATTGCATCCAATAAATCTTTCTCCAAAGGTTGAAGATGTTTCTTCCTGTTTAGAGTACATTCTCGTTCAATTTTTCCACAAAGTCTTCTTTCTCTCACACAGTATTTTCTTAAACATATAAAAACAGTTTGACTGTTTCTGTAAACTGAAACAAATAGAATTCTTTCCGATGTTCTTGTGAGAATTAGGATGGAAGAGGAATATTTAGTAAAGCCCTGCAGAAAACTCACATTATTTAAAATTTGGAACTTTAAATTCTCTGAGGACTCTTGATAATGTTCATTCTCAATCCAGCTCTTAGAAAAACAAGTTTAAATCCTCATTTTTTTCTAGTACATTTTGATCATTTTTGACAATGCACACAGTTAAAAAGGTTATATATGAGTCTTGAACTCCACAAGGTAACCAGGTAAGTAATGACATTTCTAAAATTAAAATTCTAAAAATGTATACCTACTTAAGAATATGGAAATTTCAAAATTTTCTAGCAAGGCATATAAAGTTTTTCTATCTGTCTAAGGAATGAGTCTGCCTGTAAAGGCAACACTCTCTTCAAAGTATCATGTATGTTAGAAAGAGGCTAGAAAACCCAATTTGATTTGATTTTGATTCTATTTGTATGCTCATGTGGCCACTTGGATAATTCACTTAACATTTTTTCTCCTTCCAAAAAAGTCCATCAATTTCTAGATGAAAATACTGATATCACAATTGCCATGTCTATTAGCAGTGCCTATGATTCTGTAAGAAGTGTGGACTTGGAGTCAAAATCCCAAATCCCAGCCTGCTGCTCAGTGGTGAGGTAACCATTAACAAATGCTCACTCCATGCCTGCTTTCTCATCTCTGAAACAGAACAGAGTCCCTACTTCATAGGATTGCTACAAGAAGTAAAGCAGTCAATACATGTAAAGCCTTTAGGAATAGTACTTGGCACATGGTCAGCACTCGATAAAAGTTATTATTCTTTCTGCTGAATCTTGAAAGGTATGTTTAGTTAAGACCACTGCAATTGAGGTTAGGTAGCAGTGAACCAGTAATGGGTATCCACTCTCTTTCATTAATAAACCATGTGACCTTAAACAAGTCATTTAATTTCTCTAGCGTATCAGTCAGAATCACAGCAGGAAACCGGAGTATACTCAAATGGGATTCTGTCAAAACTTAATGAATGGGCTATTTGCAGAGGTGCTGGGAACAATGAATGGCAGTGCAGTCAGGGACTGGTAACTATAGGAAACCATTACTGGCCTGAAAGTGCTGGGTGTAGCCTAGAGGGGGCTAGAGCTGCACCAGAGGGGCAATCTGGCAAATGGGGATGGGCCACTTCTAGATTACGGTGCCAAAGCAGAGACAGTGAGATGGGAGACGCAGATACACCCCTGCCAGGGCTTCCCATTAGCCAAACCCAACAGGGAGCCAGAAAACAAGGGAGTGCGGGTGGTGCAGTAATAAGGGCCAGTCCACTGAGGCATAAAGCAGCACAAGGAAGACAGAGAATGACTGGGAAGAGAGCAAGCAGATAATACAGCATATTCAGCCTTAGTTGATTGAAATGTGAAATGAGTGGCCCTTTCAATTTCCAAATCTTCAAATTCCAGTTTTTTCACAAATTCTTGGATCTACCTTATTATATTATTCTGTGCTCCATCTAGGCTATGAATATTCTACTATTCAACAATTTTAAGTTATAATTACATATTTACATACATACTTGCTGAAATTAAATAGAAGCCTCTCGAAAACTAGAACAGGTCCTGTGCTGCTCAAAATAGTGAGTGGTTGACCAGCAAAAAGGCAAAAGACGGCTCCAGAGACAGCAGTACCCAGGAAACTCTCCAACACACCCTAATAGAAAGAAAATGTAGGTGTTAAATGAACACATCTATTTCCTTCCCATTTGCAGTGTTACTAAGGAAGTGAAACCACATGAATATGCTACTTAAGAGGCCCTTAGTAAACATATCAAACAAATATGTAGAACAAAAATTTTTGCAATGTGAATATCACTAACTTGTAATTCACCCTACATAAAATTGAGGCATTCCTCCCTTTTCCAAGGGCTGAATTGCTCCGAAAAGCTGTAATGAGTGCAATGACTGGGGCTGACTCAGGCAAAGGACAGCTCTGACCCATACTAAGTTAAGGCTTCCATATGCAATTTCTAAGACACCAATTTCAAAAACATTCTCATTACATATTTACTCTCCAATGTAAATGTATACAAAAGTTTGAATAATTTTATCTCTACAGGAAGTAAATGTGCAGGGACATAAATAGCTAAACCTTTTGTGGCCACATCTTACACTTAGATCTCTGGAAATCAACCTACCATTAGTTTCCTTTAGCATAAGAGAGGCAAGGAAACATGGGTCAAAGAACATCATTGGCATTATCCTACCTTTCTGCTTTAAATCACTACATTCAGGGCCAATGATTTAGTAATAGCAAACTACCTGTTTCTTATATTTTTCATCATTTCCTCTTCAGTTACAACTTATTTGTAGGATGGTCTTTTTGTAAACCTAAGATAGTATTTTACCAAGGAATGATTTTTAAATATAAAAAGACAACACAGACTTTTTACTCATACATAAGACAATTAATATAAACAATAAAACTTGGAAAATAAGAAATTTTTCAAATGAATAAAGATCTGCTATAGCTTTAAAAGACACAATCATATTTCATGATAAATTAACTTACACAGTAGTGAATAAGTATGTGATCTCTGCAACTTTATGTGTATAAGAAAACAAAATGGTGCTATGAAAAGCTCCCTTTTCAATGAAACTATAAATTGCATATTCATAGAAGTATGATTTACATTTACATAAAATCAGCAGCCTAGTAATCCAAATGACCCTACTGAAGCAGAGTGGATTTCTGGGGAAACCAAAGTGCTCTTCAGTTATTTCCCGTCCCTCTGGTTAAACTATCCACCTATCAGCCTCACTAACCCACTCTTTTCACTGCTCCAAATATTCTCTAGAATTCTGTGACATTTTTACAGAAAATAAAATATATGCAAAATGATTATGAAAACAATGATGTTTAATCACTTAAAAAACTTAAACACACTAAATTCTATCCCCACTCAAAAACCCTCTTAGAAAACCCTTGTCAAGATGTTTATTCAAAGTATTTTTGACACTGCTTCAGAGCCTGCAACAGTCACCTTAGAATGGCATTTGCAACAAGATGCCCTCCTCTTCAAGGGTAGAGGAAACAGACAAAAATCCTTCAGAGCGGCACTATGTAATAACAGCATTGGAGTAGGGATAGGCCAAAAATATACATATGTCAGCAAACAACAAGAAGTGACAATAAAATAATGAGACTGGTTTCTTACATAGTAAGTAAACAAGTCCGAAACAATTCATAACAACTTCTTCTGTCCAAAGGAGCCTAGGTTTCAAGTGTTGCAGGAAGGTCTTACAAAGGGATCCCATTTATGTGGATTTCAGTTCGAATGAGTGGCTGAAGAGTGCCATCCCTTTACTTTACAGCAATTCCATATGCAGTCAGTGTATACAGCTCATTCTTCCTCAAAGGGACAGAAGTCAGATTAAGAAGCATGGCTGGCAGGCCTGGGACGCATTTATGCGGAGGAGAGAGAAAGAGATTCTCCTGTGCCCAAGAGATAGTATTTGTCTTGATCTCTAACATATAACAATATTGGGATTCAGGGGGTCAAAATGTTACAGACATTCACACTCAATGTGCCATAAGTCTGCAGAATGCAGCCACCCATCCCACTACCTCATTCTCGGCAAGGATAAAAGGTGCACCTTTGCCTGAGATTTTCTTGAATATGCTTTCTCTCATTCACGGTGAACCGACACTGGGCTTTTTCAAAAAATAATATATCTTGCTTTCTGACTTACTTTAGAGTGTGCACAAAAATTAAATAGTAGTGATCTGAAAGCTCTACACGACAGAACAAGCCATACTCCATGCACATGTAATAGGCAAAGTTATGCTGCAAAATTTCTTATCAAGCATGGAGGAGTGACTATTTCTCATCGCTATTACAACATCAAAACATAGTACACCGTAGAGTAAGGGAGAGTATGAGAACAAAGGAAGAATAATGAGATGAAGAATCCTCTATTTGACATAGCTATTAATCTCTCTGAGGACAAAAACAAGATTTTTCAGCGATGCCATGTTGTCTTCTCTCCCCATCATGCAATACCCTGTCCCTCCATGTGCTTTACAAGAACTCAGTAAATTATAAGGGACCAAAGAAAAAATGTTCAAATCACATGCTAGCTGCCACTTATCAAAAATCAACAAACATCCCTTGTCATTCATTTAGTAAATATAACAAATTTCTCCCAAAAATGACATAGGTTTATGGAGCCATGTGATTGTTCCAAGGCAGATTGTTTTTATTTCAGTCTTTGATACTTTGGTAAATGCTACAGTTTCCATTCTGTTGTTGAGGATCTTAAAACATACACAGGTGATTTATTATACACACTGCACTGGAAACTTGTTTAAACTTAGAAATGCTTTCAGTGTTTCTGAGAAAAGAACTATTTTCGCCACATTTTGACATGTTACTCATCAAGTCACAATACAGAAGCATTCTAAATATTCTTATGTAATGAATAATTTTAGTTTAGCTAGAAGAACAGTGTAAAGCGATTTATAAGATGCAGTAGCAGAAACTCTTCTGATTTATTATATTCAGTGTTCACTGACATAGAAAAGCAAAACAATTTGTGGAAATGTGCATTTTTAGCAGCCATAACTCATTTCTTAGAGGAACTAATTCCTTAGCAAGTCCCAAGAATGTGGATAGTTGTGCTCTGAAGTGTGGTGGAATCTGGTATAAAAAAACAGGTCCAGCTCTGTTTAGGTTGGTCTTTCCACTTTATTCCACTCTCACCAGATGATTCCCATTGTGGAACATTAGGAAGAGTAAAGACTGGCAATCAGGAAATCTGTAGTCTAGACTCCATTCTGCCACCAGACAGTCGGTGGTCTTGGGAGTGTCACTTCACCTCTCCCATTTAGTTTCTTCATGTAGGAAAAATAATTGAGATGATGAAATATAACAACAGATGCTGCAGTCAGACAGTTCAGAGTTGGCATCTACAGCATACCATTTATTCACTGTGTGACGATAAATGAATTACTTAGCCTCCCTATGCCTCAGTTTCTTCATCAAACCCACATATGGTTAGTATCCGCACTAGATCAGATAATGTATGGAAGATGCTTAGTATAGTCTCTGACACATAAAACATTTTGATTAATAGTAAACACATGCATCATGCATTCATTTAGATATTAAGTGAGGACATAGGATTAGGTGATCTCCAAGGTCTTTTCCAGGTGACTCAGCACAAAGAGCATTATTTGGAGTTAGGGAAATCTGAATTTAAATTTAAGCTCCATCAGTTACCAGCTGGCTAACATTTCTAAAACTTAATCCTCTCTTCTGTAAAATCAGTACTTACTTCACAGGATAAAAATATGGATTAGATAAAACAATAATATATAAAGAGCTAGGAATAACACCTAACACGAAGCAGAGATAGTAGAAATATCAGTTCCTTTTCTTCCCCATCTTTCCACCCCTACTTTTTGTTTCTCATTCCTTCAAGAGAGGGAGGAGACGGAGAGAGACCATCAAAAGAAGTGGCATGAAAAGAAAAATGAGGACTAGTCCTTGGAGGAAAAGCAAAAAAATAAAATAAAAATCAGGCTAAGAAATCAGACCATAGGAGCAAGATGCAAAAAATAAAAATAAATCGAAACATGATTTGTAACACCAACACTTTATGTCTTTGAGCCACGTGACAAAGCTGTCAGAGAAAGCCACAGCTACTGTCATAGCTAATGTAAAGTAAGCCCATTCAAGAACAGATACTTTTTGGGTGGGCCACGGTGGCTCAGCAGGCAAGAATGCTTGCCTGCCATGCCAGAGGACCTGGGTTTGATTCCTGGTGTCTGCCCATGTTAAAAAAAAAAGAACAGACACTTTTTATTCTCCTGTCAATTTTGACAGCTATTGCAATCCAGCAGTATCTTCATACAAGAGTAAAGAATGACTTTTGTTGTTTTACGTCTACTAAGGAATTTATTATTTGGATTAATAATTATAATCCTGTTTAGGGTGGTAACAATAGAAGGAAAAGAAGTAAAGGCTATGAGAAAAGTAGCATAGTTTCCCAAGAAAACAAAACATTTCCTATTTGTTTGACAATTTTCATTCAAACATGGGAAATTGAAGTATTCTAGTGGCATTAAGTAATAAAGCATTCACCAATATTATTACTATATTCATGCTTGTTTTTAATTTTAATCTAAGATGTTTCTAACCATAAAAAGAGAAGTTTCAGATGGTGGTTGTGATTTATATAAACTAAGCAGAACGTTGAATAATAAAATTCAATTTTTCTAGATGTCTTCAAATCTGACATTTAGCCAAGAACAATGATGCAGCCTAATGCCTTTTAAATGTAGCCACTAAAAATCATCAATCAGAGCTGAATCAACCCAGATGAGTTCTGATGTCAGGTCAATAGCATAAGCCAAGTCATGTGATCAAAAATAAATGGACAAATGATGAAAGTATCTAAATCAGTGCTTCTCAAACTAAGGTCACATGAGAATTACCTGTGACATTTACCACAACACAGATATCTCCTCCCTGAACAATTAAATGAATATCTCTGAGGTTGAGGCCTGGGAAATCTGTATTTTTTCAAAGTTCCCCAGTTAAGCATCAAGTGAACCAAATTTAAGGTACCCTGACTTAAAGAATTCAAGCAAATTTCCTTCCTCCTCCAAAAACTACCCGCTAGCATGTTAACAATTGTTCACACGTGCCTTAATCTATACTGGGGAAGAAGATTGGCACACCACCCTCACTTTTTATTTCACCTGTGTAGCTAGAGCCGCTAAATCAGTGATTTCTGTCCTGACTGATCACAGCTGCCAAATTCTTATTGCTTTCTACTTTGCCTAAAGTGCTTTGTCGTCATAAACAGAATTTCTATTTACACTCTCCAATAAGAACAGGAAAAAAAGGGGAAGGCAAATTATCTCCCTGCTTAAGGAAAGGTATGAGCCAAAATTTTTCCAAAAGAGTTTCCATTCCAAGTCTAATAAGAATTGATGGGCAAGCTAGGGAGGCTTTAATATATTTTTTGTTTGAACAGCTGTGAATATATATCTAGATCATTTGAACTGCCTATCATCAAATGCCAGGATAATTTTATTCAAAAATCAATCCCCATGATTTTTAGAGGCTGTTTATACATGTATAACCTGGTATTTAGAGATAAATGAAGCAGATCAGGTGGGGATTAAGGTAATTCATAGTACAGGGGTTAAGAAAAACCTCATCTACAATTTGAGATCAAAGGAAGAAGACTTTATTTTGTCTAGAACCTGGATTTTCTGTAGCACACAATCTGGCTCAACCTGTCTAGATGGATCATTTGAACAAAGCAAGCACAGGGAGCCCAGAATAAGAATGAGGGCCTTTAATCCTGTATAGCTTGATATAGCACCTGGATACATCGCAGAGTATATTAAGCAGATAATCAAAGGGTATTAGCAAGACCCATGCGGGATGGGATAAAAAATATGGAACTATTAAATTTTACCACCAGGGAATCCCCTGATACTATGTCAGGCATTAGGGACATCCAAATCAATGGGCCAAGCCCTTGATCTTGAGGCTTGCTCTTATGAAACTTATATAGTGGAGAAGCTTAGTCTACCTGTAGGTATGCTAGGAATTACCTCTGGAGGATCTCTTTTGTTGCTCAGATGTGGCCTTTCTCTCTCTATGCCCAACTCTGCAAGTCAAATCATTGCCCTCCTCTCTACATGGGACATGACATTAAGGGTTGAAGGTCTCCCTGGTGGTGTGGGAGATGCCCAGGGATGAGCCTGAACCTGACACTGTGGGATCCACAATTCCATCCGGACCAAAAGGGGTAAAAAAAATTTAATAAGGTATAAGTAGCTGAGAGAGTTCAAATAGACTCAAGAGGCTACTTTGGAGGTCACTCTTACACAAGCTTCAGTTAGACATTGCTACCTATCATAACCTTCCAAATCCCAACCAAAACCATTCCTGCCAAACCTGAAGAACACTTAGGGTATTATATAAGATTCCACAAATGTTCCATGCATTGGGGTGTCTTTCCAGAGGTGTACAACCTCCTGATGGGTCCTTGGACCAGATGAGTCCTGAAATGCAGAGGGATCAACTAGTTCCATCCCACTATCCCATATTGTCAACAGCCCCTTCCAACAGGAGAAAGCTAGAAGGGGCATAGTCCAAATATCCCTAAAGAGTGGGAGAAAGCTCAAAGGTGATGGTGGAGTTATACAGAGATGGTTTAACAAATGAATACACTTGCTGAATCATTATATTGATATTTCTTTTAGTCTCCAGCATCTTAGAGTAGCTAGAAAAACCTAAAATTGTAGAATTGTAACCCATACCAAACTCTGAAATATGTTCTACAATTGTTGTGATGTGTTTTGAAATTTGTTTTTTTGCATTTTTTGTTATTTTTCACCAAAAAGGAAAAAAAATCGACTGTGACGATAGAAAAAAAAAGTTGACTATGATGATAAAAAAAAGGTGGTAAAAACACACACACAAAAATAAATAAATAAATAAATAAATCCAGGTGGATAAAATAATTAAAATGTAAATATAAGAAACTAAAATACAAGGGTAAATACTTTTCTAATCTTGGGGTAGGGAAAACCTCTCTAAATTTTAATATCATGAAAGAAATTATACAATACAATGTTGAAGATTTTGACTATGCAAAAATTAAAATCTGTACAGTAAAAGAAAGCACAAATAAAGTTAAGACTGTGATGGCTACTTTTATGTGTCAACTTGGCTAGGCTATAGCACTCAATTACTTAATCCAACACTAATCTAGGTGTTGCTGTGAAGGTATTTTATAGATGGAGTTAATATCTACAGATTGTTGACTTTAAGTAAAGGAGACTGCCCTTGAATTTGCGGGTGGACTCATCCAATCAGGTGAACACCTTATGAGTAAAAAATGAGGTTTATTGAGAAGAAATTCTGCCTCAAGACTGCAGCATCAACTTTTGCCTAAATTTCCAGTCTGCCAGCCTGCCCTACAGATTTCAGACTTCCTAGGCTCCACATTCCTTAAAATCACAGATCTAGGGAAAATATATTTACAATATTGGTGACAAGCAAAGGAATATATCCTTAATATACAAAGAGTTCTTACAAGGTAATGACAAAAAGACTAATGAATCAAAAGGAAAATATATCAGGGACACAACAAAAATAGGCAATTTACTAAAAAGATATAATCAATAAGAATATGCAAGGATATTCACAGTCACTAAAAATCAAAGAAATTTGAATTAAATAATAGTGAGACATCATTTTTCAACCCAAAAAATGACAAAAAAGAAGAAAGGACAAAATCTAATTTTAGAAGGGTGAGAACAGTGGGTCCTCTTGTGTATTACAGTTACAAGTGTAAATTGGTATAAGCTTTATAAAGTGTAATTTGATGATAAATCAAAATGTAAAATAAGCATATACACTTATTCTACTAGGAACTTCCCCTTAGTAGGTAATCATCAAGAATGAAAATATTCTTAATCACCACAGCAATGTTTATAAAAACAAAATTAGGAAAAACTCAAAATCCACTAATGGGAGACTGATTATATAAATTATAGCACATACATTATATGTAGATGTAGATGTAGTCATTAAAGATGTTGGTCAAGATCCACGTTCAAATGGAAGGATAGCCAGAAAATGTGCTTAGGAGAAGTCAGGTTATGAAATAGCACTGTATGTGAGTATGTGTATGTATGTGTGTTTGCATGTATGTATGTGTACATACCTACGATGATCTCATTTATCTAAAATGCCATACATATAGATCTGTCTACACATGCATTATAAGACACAGGGAAAGGTATTCATAGAAATGTTAAAAATGGCTATTTCTGGATGATGGGTTTGGAGCAAATTACCTCCTGGTAGCTTTTTATTAATTCTTTGTTTGAATTTTCTACAATGATTAATCATACCTTGTTAAAAACAAAATGAATCTATTTTAAATAATTGCAAGCCAAACCAAAATAATTTTATAATTTAATATCATTTGGGATTCCCAACCCTGCCCAAATTACTATAATTTTCTGATCATAAAGAATTTAAAGAGTTGACAAAATAGACTGAATAGAGAACAAAAGCCTTTCAAATGAAAACTCCGAACAAATAAGGTTCTGGTAAATGAATTTTGGTCACAAATTGTTTAACTTCACATGGGATTTAATTTAGAACATGTACATACAATGAAGTAAATTATTTAAAGTTAAAGTTGCATCCTGGGAGAAGAAATGGTCAATGTTCCTTAGACCTAAGTAAGTAATGCAGAGTTCCTTATTTTGTCACTAAATAAGCTAATTTCATTTTGCTTACCAAAACCACCTAATTGTGTCATTGCAATAGATTATCTCAACTTAACTTTCTGATATTGGAATATGCATCTGGTGCAGACTAACCAGTCACTTTATATTTCCACCTCAAGGAAAAAATGAATTTTGATGCCAAAGTGCAACTCTTAGGTAAAATGAAATTATTCTGTAGTCCTCAATTTAGTTATCAATTTGCTTAAATATTGCAATTATAAATTGCATATGATAAGCAAGGTGAAAGAAGTCTGTCCTGTCGAGGAATATTATATGTGAATAAGAATGATACATTTCCAAATTAAGCAGATTGATGAAATATTCTCAGCACAGCAGTATGTTAAAATAAAGTCTCAAATTTAGATATGTCAGCTATAAATGTTCCTTATTATAAGACAAGTTCTCTTAAAATGTGCTATGACGGGCTCCAAAAATATCACAAAAGTCACAGAATTCTAAAAATCTTACTGTATTCTTTTGCTAAGAGGTTGTGAAAATAGGATTAAATTTACTCGCGGAAAAAAATTAAACTTACTTTCTTGACTCAGTCTTCACTCTAAATTGTGTTCAGTTATTCACAGCCAACAATGCAGATTCAAATTAAAATTCATTTCTGCTCTTCATATAACTAAGAACAATTTTTAAATAATAAAAAGACCTGTCTCAGAGTATGAAAAAGTGTTTCTTACACCAGTGACGTTCTAGTTTGCTAGCTGCCGGAATGCAATACACCAGAAACGGAATGACTTTTAAAAAGGGGAATTTAATAAGTTGCAGTTCTAAGGTCTAGAAAATGTCCTAATCAAAGAAAATCTATAGAAATGTCCAATCAAAGGCATCCATCCAGGGAAAGATACCTTGGTTCAAGAAGGCCGATGAAGTTCAGGGTTTCACTCTCAAGTGAGAAGGCACATGGCGAACACAGTCAAGGCTTCTCTCTCATCTGGACGGGCACATGGCGAACATGGTGTCATCTGGTAGCTTTCTTTCCTGGCTTGTGGTTTCCGTTTTCCTTCTTCATCTCCAAAGGTCGCTGGCTCATGGACTCTCTGCTTCTCATGGCTATGTCATTCTGCTCTCTCCGAATCTCCTTCATTCTCCAAATCTTTCCTCTTTAATAGGACTCCAGAAACTAATCAAGGCCCACCCAAATGGGTGGACACGCCTCCACCTAATCCAGTTTACCAACCCTCTTGATTAAATCACATCTCCAGGGAGATGATCTAATTATAGTTTCAGACATATGATGCTGAATAGAGATTAGAAGAAGTGGCTGCCTTTACAAATGGGATTAGGATAAAACACGGCTTTTTTAGGGTACATACATCATTCAAACCAGCATAAGTGATGTATTCAAGACTAAGAAATCCCAAAATATCTGTTGATTTAGTTTGATATCAAGGTTCCATTCTGGCTAGTACTTTGAATATAAAGCCCATAACTGTAATAATTATGGTTATATATATTTATACTATAATTTTATTAACATTTAAAAATTTAGTGGGAAATATCCAAATGAATAGAAAGGTGCAGCTGCTTGGAAACCAAGAATATAAATATAATAGAATGAGTAGATCATAGAGAATATGGCTTTGGGAGACACATGTTTTTAGGATGCTGAAAAGTCTTTGCTTACTTGGCAGTATGGCTGAGGAGTTGGAGCATCATGAAGGTGTGATTTATGGGAAAGCATGATGAGAACATTGTACAACTGCTAGCCTCTAAAAGCTTATATTCCTAGCCTTGGATGTTGAGCTTTAGGGACAGGAAACAGTCATAGGTCAGGGCTAAATCTTAGATTACTATAAGGACAGCTCTTGGCAAAGTGACTTAGTTTCTCCCAGAAGCCCAAGCTAAACTTTAATTGCCCACACTTAACAAGGAATCCATTAATACCCTCTCTGTAAGCCCCAGAGTCCTCTCAAAGCAGCTTGATGGTTATAATTTCTGTGCCACGTTGGAGAATTCATGCTGACATCAACATTACCACTATAATTTGGATTATTCTTGGAGCCATCATAGCTTTGACTATTTCATTTTGAATATAATTCCACTGGAAATGATACAAAGCTCGTAAGATCTAATGAAGAAAAGGTTTTGTTGTTTGCTTATTCTTATATTTTCACTGTAAGTGTGTGTGTGTGTGTGTGTATATATATATATATATATATATATATATATATATATATATATATGTATGTATTTACTTTATATAGATCAGCCCTGAAATAAATGTTCAAATGTAGATTCCCATCTTCAAGCAGGCAAGTCCTCCTGAACAGAAGCTGGCAAAAGAGTTTGCTTAGACAACAGCAGTACGGTGACTCATCTGTGTTTTCACAATATGTCTCTACCCAGTACCCATGTTTATTTGTAGCCTGAAAATAAAGGCCCTCTGCAAACCACCTCTGAGTTGCCTGTTAAATGCAAGAACACTTAGCTGACTCATTCATGCTGCCCCTGCTTTTCAGAAAAACCCACTGCCACATTTAGGAAAGCAGGTGATACAGTTGTTGATTATTTCAGGCTTTGCCAATGCTTTTCTGCCTAGTTCTAATCTAATGTTTGGAAAAAGCCAAATGAAGCCAAAGGACTTCTTCCTTTATGAGCCCATACACACCGTCACTGGTGTCTCTTGGGTTTTATCAGCACGTTAGATGTTAAATGCCATCAGAATAGGGATTCATATGAGTTTTGCCCAATTATTTGTATCCACAATATTTTAAATAGTGTCTGGCACACAGTAGATAACAAATATTTGCAAAAGAATGAATCAATTTTTGCCATTCACCTGGGCCTCAGCACCAAATCCACAAAATATTTTGTTGTCCTGATGCTTATAAGGGCATCAAAACTTCAGCATGTTAAAGAACATGCCTTTCAGTCATGTGACACTCTTGTCAAAGTTTAAACCACTTCACTGCCTGGTTCTTGAGATAGTTGAAACTATACAACTTTATGTCATCTACCATTGCAAGAAAAGCTAATATAATGACTGTATGTAAATTTTTTCCTAGGTAAAATCTTCATATGTAAATACTAGGATATCTAAAAGTACTAGAAAATATGTACAATTACTCAGATATATGAGTAATGACTCTGGGTACGGGCGCGCATGCACTAGTCAATTTCTATTAATACAGACTATTTGAGATCTGTAAGCCCAATGTTTAGATCTATAAACCCATTTGGTAATAGCATTATTCCACCCAAAATAAATTAAAAATGGATTACTCAGCTCAACAAATACATATTAAGTATCACTAATTTCTCTCTCTCTCTCTCTTTCAATGTTTCTGCTGCCCACTATGACTTTTAGAAGTACCAAACCTGTAGGGCTGAAGAGGACTTGAACTACAGTTTTTTTTTCTTTTTGGGTGCATGGGCTGGGAATATGAGCCTGGATCTCCTTCATGGCAGGCGAGCAATCTACCACTGAAACAACCATGCGCCCAGACCACACATTTATTCAACAAAAAAAGACTACAAAGGTGAAAGAAAGTTATCTTTCAATATTATCATTCAGAGAAACTTTTAAAAGCAATAATGATTCTACAGCTTCTGTGAAATGATCAATGGTGATTACAAAATCCGTTTATGAAATAAATCCAACTATTTCTGGTAAATATCCTCATGGGTTTGAATTAGATACTTTGAATTACATCAAATCTCAGGAGCAACATCCAATAAATGGTCATTTTAGTCTACCATTAAATATCCTGACTCGCTGAAAGCATTTATGTTTCTCTTGAAGTCTCCGGAGCCTAGAAAACACCTTACTCCACCAGCATGGCTTTTGTGATGTCATTTATTACAAAGGAGAAAAATACCTGTGTTAGCTACATATATCACACAGTAGACTCCTTTACTTTCTCACAGACCTACTCATAGAGAAATTAATTCCCCTAGGAGGGATTATCAACAGACTTTAAGAGACCTCATCCTGTTTCAAAAGTAATATTCAAAAGCTAAGCTTTATGAGGCTGCAAAAGACTTTAATTCAAGTTACTAAAAGACAATAAACTAACAGATAGGAAGCGTTATAATGTCCCCATCTCAATGAAAAGAAGGGCCATGAAAAAACTGGTTTAACAATTATCTGCACACACACACACACAAATCCCCATATACTCTGAAAGACAGAAAATGATTTTGCTTTTACCACCCTCTCAAAAGCCTCTATTACATATAATTGCAACTTCCTATTTTCTTTTTTTAATTTTCTTTATCTTCTTTATGCCGCCATCATGGTACATTCCCAGGACTTCCTTTACCACTTGTTTTCTTGAATAACCTTGGTTACTCATTATGCCAATCATTTAGATGAAAAATGAATACTCTATAAGACGGTAGGCCAGATTTTACAAAAGTTATATTACTGACATTACTGTTACAATCTAATTTATTCATTCTCATCTAATCGATGAAGTAAACACAGGAATAAACCCCACCCTTTTCACATACTTCTTGCCTGGATCCTACCATATTTGATTTTTACTCCTCATCTCACAGGTCTCTCATAGATAACACAGACGTATGTTCTTAGGCAAGCACAATGTTGCTTTTAATATGTTAATCAGTTGTTAATATTTAAAAATCACCAGATTTCATGAAGACCTTTCATTTCCAGCCTTTTCTGAAAATCAGAAAATGAAGCAAAACTGGTGCATGTTCACATGTGAACAAGCAAAGCTGGTGGCAATGTGGACCTTTGTAACGGAGATGGGCCCTCAGGGCATTTTCTATAACTCATTCCCTGGGCTAACTGAATCCAATACAGTGAGTCTTTCCGAACAGGTGCTACCTTGCAATCTTCCAATCAGTTTCAGTTATACTGTACCCAAATTCTCTACAATATGATTCAGCTGTAGAAAAAACATGACTTCATGGCTCCTACATACAACACTATAGTAGCAGTGCCATAGTACTCTACAACATTGCTGGTTCCTATCAACAAAGTTATACAATCACAGATATTTTTCTGTAATGCCAGACCTTACCACCCTATTTTTTAGAGCTCCTTTGGGACTATTTTCCTTCAGTTAGTGCTTCTGAATTCTGCCCACCAAATATATTTATTCACTTGTGCAGGTGGTCTATATATTTCCATTATTATCCAGTGCTATTCCCATCTAATTTAGTATGAATCAGAAAACTCCAAAGGTGTTTTCTGGAATTGGGCCATAAATAACCTGTACATGAGAATCCTGTCATGTAGCTGAGATTTTTCATTGTTATTTTCATTGTGCCTCTTCAGACATAATGACGACAATATTTTAGTACAACAATAAGTATGATGCAATTGTACTTGCCTACATATTATAAACCACAATAATGTATAATACAAAAATGAGTTGGATTCCAAAATGTACATTACTTTTAAGTAATTTAACAAACAGCTGTATGGAATAGTAGGAGGAGAGCAGTGGTAGTCAGCCTCCAATAATTCTTGAGTTGTAGGATATTGTACCAGGGATGCTGTTTCTTACGAGGCTAAGTCAAAACAGGCTGTGCGACTTCCCCCTTAGTCTCTTGGAACACTTGTTCCAGGGGAGCCAACTAACCATATACAAGAAGTACAACTCTTCTTTGATTGCCATACTGTGAGGAAGCACAAGTTAGCCACATGAAGAAGTAGTGTGGAAGAGCTGTGCAAACATGTACCAGCTGTTCCTGTCCACCCAGCCCCGGCACCACACATGTGAGTTTAAGAAGCCCTGAAATGACTCCAACTTCAGCTGGCATCTGACTGCACAGCTGTCTCATTATGATGGACCCAAATGAGAACTGCCCAGCTGAGTCTAGCAGCTCCCACAACCATAAAAGGTAATCATAAAATGGTTGTTCAAAATGGTTAAGTCTCTAAGTTTTGGGGTTATATGTTATGCAGTATTAGATAAGGGCTAAAAGATAAAAGTACACTTAAGGTAAAGTGCATTTTTTTAAATTAATTTCACCCTTTTTACTTGGGTCAACATAGATGTTATAGAAGTCTCCATCTCATTTTTTGCATTTAGGCAGAAATATGGAACATGGATCTGCTTAGAGAAGAAAATAGTAGTGGAAGAAAAAGCAATCCTTTGGAATCCTGTAACTTTTAAAATAAACTGGCATGTATCAAGGTCACCTAGTTTAAGCAGTAATAAGCACTGACACAGGAAGATAGAGTTTGAAAAGGGTTCAGATCTGGTTCTTTTTCATAAGACTATCACTTTCATTCACAACTCTGTATTCAGTACTTAGCACAATACCTTTTTTAATGAATAAATAAATTAAAATTTAATTTTTATCAATGCTTTTCTGATTTACTCATGAAATTTACAATATATTTTCTATCACCGAAGCTCTGGGTTGGACTGGTGCAGAGAAAGCAAATGCTATCTTCAAAGTAACCAACAAATTTGGATTGCACAAAATAAGTCAAGTCAGCTCAATAAGTCAAGCTTAATGAGAGGCAGATCCAGATTTAGAAGAAACAACTCATGGCTTGTACTTATTAACACTGAGCTCCAGCCTGGATCTACCAGTAGATATGCAAATTCAACCTTGAGAAAATCACTCAATTGCTTGATAACTGTTTGCTCATGTGTAAAACGGAGCTAATCATGCATTCCCTGACAGAACGTGATCAAGTATATGGCCAGTACACTCAAGGTAGTAAGAGCTCTAAACCTTCTGCAGTGCACAAAATTAAAGCAGCTGATATGCTTTTTTTCCCAAATAGAATTGTATATCCTCATTTCCTTCCCTTCTATTCCCCACTTGTGACTCAAGCCAGATTTCATCAAGCTATTTTTGTAATTACTAAAATGCTGGAAATACAGCAGCAGGCCAGAAGCAAAGTAAAATGCAGCATCCAGCAAAAGAAAGAAAATCACGCTGAGTAACTGAAAGGCCATCTGCTTCTATCTGAGCTGTAGGGGTGAGGAAGGCAGTCTGAGTTGTACTATTTGTGTCCTCCCCAAAACCATACCCACCTGCATGTTCTCAGTGGCATCCCCAAGTAGTCCTCCAAAAGTGATAGCATTAGTTACAGTTGCCAGATAAATGAAGAGAATTGCTGAAAGAGCTTGAATATTTAAAGCATCATAAAAATCACTGGCAAAAAATGGTGCTTTCCTCTTTAGGTCCTTAATTAGTCCACCACAGAACCTGGGCAGAGAGAAAGCAAACATGTGACCATGTACAATAAATTACCGTCAAATTAACCAAGAGATAACTCACTAAACCACAAGAAATTATAGTTTAAATGCTTGCATCAGTCACAAGATACTTTTTGGCCTCTTAAAGTGAAGCCAGGAAACTGCAGAGAAATAAATGTGCTTCTAACTCTCTTTTTTGGGCACCAAATTAGGTATTACATTCCCTAAATATTAGCCAGTTGGTCTTGAAAGGAGAGTGTTCTGTGGTGATGAATTAAAAATTTTCACTACCCAAAGGAAAAAAAGTCTAAATGTGAGCAAATCAGATAAAGCCCTTTATAATCTTGCCATGGCTTCCTTTCCAGCCCTATTCATTCATTCATTCAATCATTCATTCAACAAATGTTTATTGCTCACCTGCAATATGCCAAGGCAAGATTCTGAGTGCTGGAGAGACAGACTCAACATTTTAAATTAACCACACAGACAAAAAGCCCTGCCCTCATGGAGTTTACTTTCTGTGGGAGGACAGACAAGAAACAAGATTACAGTTATTAAAATGGAGAGTACTAAAAATCAAGGGGGAAAATTAAGTGGAGAAGAGGGTCATGAAGTCCTGGAGGGGGAGTTGTTGAAACTTTAGATAGAGTGGAAGAGCTGGCCTACCAAGCAAGGGATTTTGGGGTAAGGACCTGAAGGAACCAAGGGAGAGAACCAGGCAGGTGTGCAGTGGAATAACACAGTAAGCTGAGCCTCATGATGAACGTCAGAAGACTTAGTAACCTACTCAAGGTCAACTTGCCCCTCCCACCCAAATCTCAGCTCTCAGCCTTCCCAGGCCATTCCTTCCGCCTAGAATGCCCTCACTTAGGATTCAACAGCTCTCTCAAGTCTTGTACCACCAGTCAAGTTCCACTGAGGGTTGGCATATTTTATCAGGACTATCAGTCTTTCTGAGCTATACCAGGGTGCTCTGTCTCAGTTGTTTTTGTATGCACAGGTCATGCACAGTGCCAGGAAGGCTGTGGACATTCAATTCATGTATGAAGGGCAAAATACGGAAGCATGAAATTATGGTCTGATTAATTTTTTTTAAAAAATTATATCACACAACTCAGTTCAGTAATAATTGCTAACAGAAATAGTTTATGAATAATTATTCATAAAAAAGGAGAGGGAGAGGAGGTTTGATGTCAATTCTTTAAGAAAAGAACAAAAGGGAGAGAAGAAATGTCCTCTTAATTTTGGGAGAGAAACTAAGAGGCTCATCAGAGGATGGAAAGAACTTAATTTAATTCATATTCAATTTCATATTAAAATGACAAACTTTTACATTTTCAAAAGTTTTCAGTGCTTAGAAAAGATAGTATCTTCATAAAATGAGTTTCCTACTTAAACTTTTACCTAACCCAAAATGAAATGGTGTACTCAATAGTTCAGAAAGAGAAATTATTACGAAAAGAAATTTAATCAAAACAATCTGAGAAACCTAAATTTCAGACTGTAAACTAAATAGAGGAAAGTGACTTGTGAGTTACGCATTTCCCGAACAAGCTATTCATTTTTGAGTAAATGTACAGGGAAGAGATTGAATCATTAAAGTCAGATGAGGAATTGTGGTGGTTTGGAGCTGTATGTATCCCAGAAAACATGTTCTTAACCTTATTCCATTCATGAGAGTGTAAACCAAGAGTTAAGTAGCATCTTCTGACGTAGCTCCTTCAGTTATGGTGTGGCCCATCTGAATGAGGATGAGTCTTAATCCTAACACCAGTCCTATATAAGCAAAATGAAACTCTGACACAGGGAGCATCCAGAAACTGAAAGTCAATGGAACCAAGAAGCCAGGAGAGGCTGCCATGTGCTGTGTGATGCATCTCTGGAAGTCAGCCCCAGAATGCCTGTCTTCTGAAAGAAAATGTCTTTCTGATGACAGCCTGGTTTTGGACTTCTCCTAGCCTCAAAACTGTGAGCCAATACATTCCTGTTGTTTATGCCAACACATTGCATGGCATTTGCTTTAGCATGCAGGAAACTAAAACAGGAAGGACACCCCATCAATCAGTCTTCCTGCCACACACACTCACCAACTATCTCTCTGACCCTACACTTCCCCTCACTCACTCCACTCCGAGTCACACTGGCCTTCTTCCTGGTTCTGGCACACTCGAGCCATGCTGAGTTGTTATCCTCTCTACTTGGAACACTCTTTCCCATCCCCACATCTACAAGGTCTGATTCCCATTCCCTTTAAACTTTCTTCAAATGCTCCCTTGTCTGTAAGGCCTTCTCTAATCACTCTATCTAAAATTGTAATACTTTATCCCATTTCGGCCTAATTTGCCCCCAAAAGCCATTGCCACATTAATTTTTGTGTGTATTGTTTGTCTCCTACCACTAAAAAGTAACCCCCTACAAAGGCAAGTGCTTTTCTTTAACTCATTGCTGTGCCCCAGTGCCTGGGACTAACAGGCATATTATAATTATTTTTTGTATGAACAAATGAACAAACCAGTTCATGAAATGCTGACAGAAAGAAAAATGGAAATACATATCTAAGGAGATCTTCATCATGAATGACAAAAGGATCAATCTATTAGTTACCGTCCAGTTCGCTGCAATTCTTCACAATCCCCATGTCCTCCTCCTCCATGACCTCCATCATGAGGCATATCTCCATTCATCTGAACATTCTCTCCACCTGAGTACATATTCTTCCTAACCAAGACAACAGAGCCCAAGAGAATATTAGTTTATGTCATTCATCTTCTTCTCAACTGTACCGTGCATTGGCTAAAGAAGAGATGGAGCAAAAAACCTTTTGGAAGAAAGATTATCTTTTAATAAACAATTCTTAAATGCTATATTTAGAGCAAAGACAAAAAACAAGATGAATAAAAACACTGAATGAATTATATATTATATAAGAGGGAAATGTGCACCTGGGAAATAATAGATTTCCATAAAATGGCATTTCCTCAGCTCTTCCACCCAAGTTCTAAACTTTTACATCATCTTGAGTTCTTGGATCCTTCTACATGTCTAGCGAGTCCCCAGAACATCTTCACGAGCCTCTGTGATACATTCAATATCATCATCTGAAATCTCTCATTTGTAGTCACAGAAGAATATCACGGTATAAAGACATTCCTTTTATAGGTTCAAGGAAATGTGGAACCAAGGGATAACTATGACTCACTGGAGATAATACATCAAATGAAATGGAACCTGAAAATATTACAGCAATCACCTGACCGCACTTCCTCTTCCAAACACAACCCTCTTTACAGAGATATTTCAGCTATTGAAGACTTACAACTGCCTGATAATTACCTTTTGTCAGATGAAGGAAGACTCTTAGGAGGCTCTATCCTGATTGTTGGATCCCATTCCCCAGGTGGAAGGACAATAACTTCATCCAGAAACTCATCAATGCCAGCTATCAGGTCCTGCCTGTCTTTTGCTTTATAAGCAATGTCATGGAACACCTAAAGAATAACAGGAGATGTGTTTATCCAACAAAAGACTCTCTACATGCCTCACACCATGTCAAGCCTGAAGAATGTAATCAATAATCCACTGTATATTTCCATAAGCACGCTGTCATATTTCCTAGTATTTGGTTTATCCCAAAATATTTAAGTCTTCAGATTATGATACCAAGGAATATAGGTAAAGGCGTGAGAAAACAGCTGTGTTCTTTTACATGTTTTTCCTATCACTATCATAAAATGACATTGTCTTTCATCTCCCACTGGTATGTACCACAACTGATATAGTTGCTATGGAAGCCAGATTAAAATGGTTTGGAGATATATAACACAGTCATTTCCCTGAAATAAAACCTACTGGAACAAACAAATTTCGGGTAACTCAAGAAGAGAAAGTTGAAGCTAAGTGATAAGATCAGGTTAAGAGATAAACATTGTAGCTCTCAAAGACAAAATAAAGTTAGTGATTATAAAAAGAAAAATTCTGAGTTATATTATCAACACACAGACCAAAGAAAGATAGATAAAGATTATCTTTCTTTAGACAAGGCAGTAACTAAAAAATTTAAAGCAGCAAATGTTTTATGCCTTCTATACAAGCTTCCAGAATATATATAATCCTCTTTGTCAATCATTGCATTCTTCTAATCTAGCCAATGATCTGAAAATTCTTTGCAAATAATCTAAGTTTCTCATATTTTATGAGACAAATTCTTTAGTCTCCAGAAGAGAATGTGGCCCTGTTCAACACCCTTACCTATTCTGAAAGATTGCTTCTAAATCTCTCCCCAACAACAAGCATTTTTAAAAGATAACAAAATTTAATGGGGTCAGTTTGTAGTATTGGGATAAAAAAGAAGTACAAAGGACCAGAATATCACCTGTGGCAGACACACCATCTCCAATCCCATTTTCCCTTGCTGCCTTCCATTACAAAGCCTGTGAAGTTAGAGTCATTTTCCTAGTCTCCCCTGAAGAAAAGAACTGACAGTCTAATGAAGGAGACATAAGCGAAAGGCTTTCTGGGGAAGCTTTAGAATACCTGATAGAAGATAGCACCCCACTTCCTTCTTGCTAGAGGGATACCTAAAGCTCACTGTTCTAGTCACCTTAGGACCATGAAGCAAGAGCCTCGGCTCTTGATTTACCATTAAGTAATCAACTTAAACCAAACCCAGCAACCATCTATCTCCAAATTTCATGTTATGTGAGAAACATAAATCCACAATTGTTTAAGCCACTATTAGTTAGGTTTTCTTGATGCTTGCAACCTAAAGCATTTCTAACCAATATATCTTAGGAGGAAGGATTTTTTTTTAATGAAAATATAAACATATAAAAATAAATAAATCCACTGAGATGCTTAGTTCCCTCAAGGGGGCTGGGAGGGTCCCAGTATAGCTATACTTCAATACTCTCCATCCCAGGAAGAAATAACCATCTGAGTAATCTTCCTGCTGAGCTTCTACAACTAAGGAGAAAAGTGTCCTATATTGTTAACTCCACTTAACACATAGAGAAACTGACAAATGAAGCAATGAAGCAAAAGCTAAACATTAGGAAAAAATAAACTAGAATGAGAACAATCTGATATTCTAATACTATTTCACCAACTATGAGACTAGTTCTGAGTTTTATCTTATCTAAAATGGAAATAATGACAGTTGAGCTGTTATGAGAGTTAGTAAGGTCATAATTCCAAAGTACTATACTGAAATAAGGTTTGCCAATGCATTTTAGTTTTTCTGCTGTTCCTTTCCACAAGATAAGAAAACCATAAAAGCATGTGTTTTTTGATACCTAAGAAAAATGCATAATCCATTTTATTATGCTTTGTTTTCCAATAGAATCCACCATTTCTAAAACGTTGTTATATATGGACATTTGAATTCCCAGAATGACTATTTAAGTATTTTAAGAGATACGGTTTAAATTAATTCAGTCAATTTGAAATATTTTGAAGAATATTTCACATCCCTCAGTTCTAGGAATTGAAAATTTTTGGAAAAAGAAAGGAAATATGTTCTTATACACAGGTTAGAATTCAACACAAAAACAAAATTCAACCCTTACTTACTGAAAATCGTGGAAAAGTCAGTTCCTTTTCCACAAATGATTATACTGTATCATATAAAGAAGGTTACCAAACCACATACTCCCAAATGAATCAACTGTATAAAACAATACAAGCTGGACATTCACAGATCACCATGTTCCAGATTCCCTACCTCATCGGACATCAAGGTGGCAATGGCCCTGCCAATCTCATGGTAAGACTTGGCTTTCCCCTTAGGACCTAAGAGAATGAACAAGAACCTAAGGGAAAAGGAAAAAAGCAAAGGCTGTAACACATATTTCATTAGACTCAAAACACATAAAACTGAGAAATGTATATCTAGTTCATTAAATGGTTAGGCCTAGAATTTAACTTTAAAACAAAGCAATGTTCTTGGCAATATGAAAAATACTCTTGCACTACTATGAAATACAAATAGTTGTTCATTTTATTTGGAGGCAAAGGAGAATTTAGCACAAAAACCTGAGAAGCTTCTTCACTAAGTAGGAAATGTTCACCTTATGAGTCATTCAATTTTTCTTTTTCAAACTCTCTTCTCTTTCCATTTCTCCTGGCTCTCAGAATCTTTGGGGAACACTCATTAAACGCAACAACTAGGAAGATGCAGTACATCTTCAGATTTCTCTGAGTTTTCCTTATCCAATATGGGCAGTGACAAATGAACCTCTCCAAGCTTTTAGGAAATGTTTTTACTTGGAAATGACAGGAAGTCAGCAAAATTCAAGTCCTCTGCAAGTGAACCACAGGCTGACAGCCAAAGAAAAGAAAGAGAAATACGAAAGAAATTCAAAATGGAGCATCATTCATAGACAGTTAAACTTCTTTTGTGGGTGCCTCCATTTTCACCTCCAAACTTCTTTTCTTGAGAGTGCAAAAAGCATTGATCTGCAGCAAACAGGTCTGAAACATGCAATAGTGAGCTCATCTCCAGTGGCCATCTCTTACCCGGTTGGAGGGATTCCCTCACTAACTAAACACAAGAGCAAAGATGCATGTTTCAACCGGGGAGAAAGGAACATGAAAAATAAATGAATAAGAAAAAAATATCCAAAAGATGACATTGGATGAATCCCTATCTTGATTATGAGCATGTCTTATCTAACATGGAGATAATGAGGAAAATAAAAATGATAACATCATATATTTACACAACTTGTAAAGTGCTTCACATTCATCATCTTATTTAAACTTTCATACAATCCTATGTGATAAGGACAGATATTTAATTCCCATTTAATGGTGCGGAAACTGAGGATCAAGGAGGTTAATGGATTGGCCCAAGGACTGTGCCTAGCAAATGACAGGTAATAGACACTCAGGCCTTCTAATCTCCTGTTCTCGTCACCACAATTCTACCTAATATGATTTGCCCAAACTATATGCTGGTGTTGTGATTCCACAGAGAAAATCTATTGAACAGTTACTTCCATAGGTCACTCTGGGGACAGAACATTTAGGGACAGGACATTTAGCTGGGGACAAAATTTAGGGAAGATTTTATGGCACCAGGAATTGTTTCACACTTTGCTCAGCACAATTTAAGTATTTATATACTTCTTTTTAAACAAAAAAAGGATTAGCAGCAAGTGCTCTACAAATGTTTGGGTCCATTCCAAAATGCCCTCCACTGGATATTACTTTTTTTTTTTTTTTTGGCATCATAGAACTCAAGCCTGGGGGGGGGGGGGGAGAGAAAAAAGAAAAATTAAGAAAGTATCTAGACATTTGAATACTCAGATTTAATACCAGAATAACCATAAAATCATTTCAGTACTTATTTGTTTAGATGGAGTTTTTGATGGAGTGGTTTGCTCACTTTTAAGTATTATCATAGTAGATGAAATAGGAAAAGCAATTAGTAGTCATGAAAGTTCAGGTGTAAAGGAAGTCATTATTATAACTGGATTTCAGTTCTAACACTGAAACTGAATTAATAATAGAGCTTCTCTTCCTTTGAAGCTGGCCCGAATTATATACCACCACATACAGTGTAATAAAGTGTCTCCTTTTGATAGCAAAATGTATTTTTCTGAAGTGACGGATCACTACTTTGAGTGTAATACATGCCAGGTATAAGCACTAAAGCCAAATACAAGCCCTATTAAGAAACACCTACAATTCTGGTCATATTTCCCAATCCTATCTGCCTTTATACAAGGTTAGACAATAAAGGCATAATTTGCCCCAAAAGGGAAAGCTGCAGTGCAGCAAGAGAAAATAACACCTGTATCCTTTACTTAATACAGTGTCCCTTTTTTTTATTGTCATATAAAAAAAAGCAATAAATTTCAAAGCCCACTGCAATAATTAGTTGCAGAACAGATTTCAGAGTTTGGGATGGGTTACAATTTTAGGTTTTCACTTCTAGTTGTTCCAAGACACTACAGACTAAAAGAAATATCAATATAACGATTCAGCAGCCTCACTCATTTGTTAAGTTCTATCTTCTCTGTTATAACTCCACCTTCTCTTTTGATCTCTCTCCCAATCTTTATGGGAATTTGGGATATGCACGTTCTAACTTTTTCATGTTGGAAAGGGGACAGGGGGATGGAACTAGTTGATGTTCTGGAGAGGCTGGTCCCTCTAGGAACCCATAGAGAGCTTGTAAGTTTCTGGAAAGTAAATCATGGTAAATGGAACCTTTGTAGAATCTCAGATAAGACCCTAGGCATTCTTTAGGGTTGGCAGGAATGGTTTTGGTTGGGGTTTGGTAAACCATGATAAGCAGCAATGTCTAGCTGAAGCTTGTATAAGAGTAGCCTCCAAAGTGGCCTCTCTACTCTATTTGAACTCACTCAGTCACTGATACCTTATTTATTACAATTCTTTTCCTCTTTTTGGTCAGGAAGGCATTGTCGATTCCACAGTGCCAGGGAGACTTTCACCCCTTGATGTCACATCTCATGTAGTGGGGAGGGGAATGATTTTACTTGCAGAATTGGGTTTAGAGAGAGAGAGGCCACATCGAGCAACAAAAGAGGTTCTCAAGAAGTAACTCTTAGGTAAAACTATAGTTTAGGCTAAGCTTCTCTGCTACATTAATAAGCTTAACAAAAGCAAGCCTTAAGAGCAAGGGATTGACCTACTGACTTGCAGATCCCTTATTTTACTTAACACATTTTTAAATGACAGCTTTCCTTTGCCTTACATTTATTATTTCTTTGTATCTAGATTTTAACTTTCCAATAATTCATTATATCCCAAACTTCACCAGACACAATCTGTACCCCTTCTTACTTGTTATGCCCTTGTGTCTCCATCATGATTATAGCTTCCAAATACACATTATGGAAACATATCTATCATTGACATATCAGTTAATTATCAAGTTGACTCTCTGGCCACAAAGCCAAAATACTATCTTGTTAGGAAGAAAAACATTTCATCAATAGTTCTCAAATACAAACTTGAGCAGAAGATGGGTAACCATTCCAAGAGATGATAGTGCCTCCAAGTTAAATCCTATGAGGGCAATCGTTTTCTATAAAAATTTGCTTCTTGCTCTCTGCTAAATCATCCTACTCAAAGAATGAATGGAAGCAGAAGTCTAGTGGTACCTATAACATACCTCATAGCAATGGACCAGAATATGAAAATTGGATTGCTTCAGTGACCTAGATATACAGGTACAGATCCCCTTTACTGGGTAACATAACGTTTTTACTAAAAATAAAAAGACATCTTTCCTTAAATGGAATATTACCAGGTACTAATTGGAAACAGCATGGTTACATAGACAAAAGTTTCACATTATTCTAGTCAGGAACAAGGTAGTAATCCACCTCCTTAAAAATGACATAGAGAGGAGGGGGCTGCAAGGGTAGTTCAGTGGTAGAATTCTTGCCTGCCACATGGGAGACCAAGGTTCAATTCCCGGTCCAAGCACTCCCCTGCACCCCACTCCCAAAAAAATGATATAGAAAGGAAATCTGGCCATCCGTAAAGAAGCAGGAACATCACCTCAACTCAAGAATTTCATCTGTAGGAATGGAGACCCTTAAGAAGTCTTTAATTTGGATGGTATTATTTAAAAAGAGGGGTAAATTAACAGTACAGAACAACTCAGCAAGTTGTAGTTTCCTCAGCCTGAAACACGTTCTTTCCGCTTTAACCCCCAAAGAAGCAAAATCTATTACATTTACAAAGAGATGTACATCCTGCCAAACTCAGCTTTTATAATGTACTGAGAACTCCTTTCATGTGAAAGCTGGTTTTTGTCAATGGACAGATGTTATTTTTAACCAGAAGCTTTTTTTTTTTAATTAACAAATCAGAGTAAACATCACATTTGTATGGCTAGTAGTGCTCAGCCCATGTTGACAGCTTGGGAAAAAATTAATTTATATTACTGAGTTCTTTTTATTCACTCATAAGCATAAAAACATCATAGAAGTTTTTATAATTTTTAAATTATAAAGTTTTTATAATTTCTATAAAAATCATAGAAATTTTATAATGAGTTGTCTCAAGAATCTTTGTGAGGCCCTTCAATTTTTGTGAGTTTCATCATATAACTAATTATGCCTGGGGCTGATGCCTGTAGCATTCTCCCCAACAAAAAGAAGTACCAGATGATCTGTAGCCGGAACCAATGGACTATACTCACATTCACCTAATTATTATAGGCAAAAACAGAGCATAATATTAGAAAAGAAGCCAGGCTTCCTAATCCACTCAGTCTTTTCATAAAAGCTTGTATACCTACTTCCTTCCTGATATATCACAGCTATTTCTATAATAAACTCAGCATGTACCAACCCTTTACTCTCTTCTCTCAAGACAACAGTGAATCAAATAACCCACTATTCATATTTAGTGGCTTTGGAAAACGTGGCTAAACTGTAGCTTCCATGATATTTCAACCAGACCAAAAATCTACCATAATCAGCCACATTACATGGGGTAAATATCAGCTACCAAGGAGGACATGACAGAACTGAGCTACCAGGATCTCCATTCCCAAGCCCTTTATTTTATTTTTTATGTTTTTTACAATGACGCACAAACTACCTCTTTTAGGTAAATCATTGTTTATTACATAAAAATACATATTAACTTATAGTGATGCTAAAAGGGAAAGCATTCTAATTTTTCAGAGGACTAGAGCTCACTGAATAATTATTTGTCTATGTGCAAATCAAGATTAGAAAAGGACAAATTGATCTGGAGATTTTATTATTCTTCAAGGGAAAACTCTAAAATATTTTATTTCAGTCCATTTCAGATATCTCCTTAGGCTTTCTGTAAAAGTCTAACCTCGGAGTCAGAAATCTGCAGCTCTATTTCCAGCACTGATAGCAAATCTTGCCTTTGCTTCCATCTCTCAACTCCAAAATGGGAATAATAATATTTATCCCCTATGCAGCTCATAAACAGGAGTAAGTAGTAGTCTCAGCAGACACAAGATGACAGTAAGCAAAGTGTTTGCAAGATGCTAGGAAAATCATAAACCTATTCTGCCAAGTCACCAAAGATCAAAGAACAGAAAACTCATACAGGTTTACTTCCACACAGACAGCAAGAAGGGCCCCTAACAACTGATGCTTAAGGAATACAGAATGTTTAATAAGGTTGACTTTAAAGTTTCAGAAATAGACAGTACAATTCAGTGTGATGGTGGCACAATATTGTAAGTATAATGAACAAAGCTGAGTGTGAGGACACTTAAAAGAGAAAGGCTAGAGTCATGTGTATCACCAGAAGGAAAGCTAGAAGATAAAAACTGGAACTGTATAACTTGGCAAAACTTAAAGTGGATGATGACGGTGGCTGGTGGTGCAAATATAAGAACATTGTTACATTTACTAGAACAAATGTAGGCCACTATTACAAGGTGTTAAAAACGGGATGGTATATGGGAAAAATACAATTAATGCAAAGTAAGATCCATAGTTAACAGTAAAACTGTAATATTCTTTCATTAATTGTAACAAAGGGAATATACCAAAGCAAAATGTTAATAATAGGGGAATACACAGGAGACCTTTGGGATTTTTTTTCTTCTTTCTTTGCAGAAGAAATGGGGATATTCTCATATAGATTGTGGTGGTGAATGCATAACTATGTGATTATACGCAGGGCCACTGATTGAACACTTAGGATGGATTGTACGGTATGTGAATAAAAGTGTTTTTAAAAAAACAGAAAACTGTAAGTGCTGTGGAAGAAAAAAAAGAAAAAGAAGGGCCCATAAGTAAACAGACTTCCACCTAATTGGTGGCAGCCCAACTGCAAGAGGAAAGCCAAAACAGACCAACCAAATAAAGAATAAATAGTTGAAACTTGTGAATTCTACACAAGAAAGGACAGCTGCTAGAGCTACACTTGCTAAAAGGTACATGGTAGTAATAATGCTTATTATTAATAAAAATAATAACTTTCTTCCAACTTTAAAATGGAAAGCTCTTCTTTGATATGAACAAAAGCAGACTTTTCAGGTCTTCCTGTAGTACAAAAGAGTAGCATGCATGTTAAAGCCCGTCACTGAATGCAGAGGTAGTTCTTCAGTGACTACCACATTCCTTTTGGGATTTCCTTTATTGGATTTCACAGGATGCAGCCATTGTAAATGGCCCCACATTACTCACAAAATAAAACCTAATGAGACTCCCTACTCAGCGATTACAGTTTGCACTGGCTCAAAGGACAGCAAACGGATAAAACTATTTCCTGGGGAAAATGTTAACATGCAAAGATATATTGTTCAGATTATTGCCCGGAAATAGTTTTATGATATTATTGAATTACATGCCCTTGCATTGCATGGCTCCCTCTGTTAATTCATATGATGCTGTATTTCACCCTCAGATTAGGACCCTCAAATAATGAAGAAAAATGAGAAAGAGCCAGACAGGAGCAATTGATCAAACTAGAATTAAAAGGAACATAAAAACCTTCATGAATTGCTACTCAAAGAACTTGTATTATTGTTCAATTAAAAGCCTTAATTTTTTAATTTGTAGCTTCTCAAGAAAAATAATAACAAAAATGAAAAAACACAAGAACAATTTCTTTAACACATCACATATTTGTTTTTTGGTTTTTTTTACTTTCAAGCTCCAGTAAAGTTAGTCCAGAGAGACATAAATAAAACCATAGGGCCATATGAACTGGACTTCACCCATTATCTGAGTCAGCTGTTCACCAGGTGATTGCTCAGATAGGAACTGCAAAGCTTTGCTGGAATGCTTTCAAGTAAAAGGCTAAGTTACAGATAACACAAATCATAATATTCCCATTAAATGAAAAAGCTATGATTATCTCCTTCCCATTGCTATTTGTCCAATGACTTCCCCGTGTATTATTCCTGCTTTAAGTACTTAAGAAATATAAAAATGAAGGAAGAAAATACTTGTATGACCAGGAGGAATAAGGCAAATGAATTAGGAGAACCTAAGGAAAATTTCTTCTAATTTTCCTTCTAATATGGCTCAAAGCATACCTTGAGCCTTTTCTCACTGTCAGTTTTGCATGCTCAGTCCACACAGACTGCTGAGAAGGATTCATAGCCCTTTCTACTGACATGGGGAAGTCAAAAGAAGAGATAAATTATCTGTCCTTACCCTGGGACCCATAGAAAGCACACCACAATTTTTTTAAATTTTGGAGTTCTTATTCATATGATAATCATCAATGTCATCCTAAAAAATATAAGCCTCCCTTTAAACTCCTCTTCAGCACAAGTTTAAATGAAGGCTTAACTTCTATTCAACTAACTGGATACCCTATGGCAAGCCTGCTGACTGTACTGAGCTCAGTGTTCAGAGAGAGGTGGACAGGATGACTCCTAGGGTCCTCCACAGTGTAAAGAGTACACGGATGTAACATAATAGTAATACACTTCTGCCAGTTTGTAAATGTCATGTACCACAGAAAAGCCATGTTTTAATACTGATCTGATCTTGTGAAGGCAGCCATTTCCTTTAATTCTGATTCATTGGTATAGGGTGGAAGCTTTCAATTAATTTATCTCCACAGAGATGTGGCACGTCCAACTGTGGGTATGGCTTTTTGTTAGATGGAGATGTGACTCCACTCATTCAGACTGGGTCTTGATTAATTTACTGGACTCCTTTAAAAGGGGAACCATTGTGGAGAGAGTTGACACAGATGCACTTGCTTAGGGAACAGTTGCTTCGGAGCTGACAGAGACATGGGCAGAGCCCAGGAGAAGTCGTCATGTGCCTTTCCATGAGATGCTAAGCAAGCCAGAACCCAGAGCTGTGTCCCGGAGGAGCTAAGTGAAGGCCTAAAGATACTTAGAGAGGAAACCGATGGCATGAGAAGCTGGAAGCAACAGAACCAGGAACAAGGACCATCAGATGCCTGCTATGTGTCTTTCCAGCTGACAGTGGTGTTCTGAAAGGCACCAGCCTTTCTTGAGTGAAGGCAACCTCTTTTTGGTGCCTTAATTTGGACACTTTCATAGCCTTAGAATTGTAAACTTGTAGCTTATTAAATCCCCTTTTGAAAAGCCATTCCAGGGTGGGCAACGGTGGCTCAGTGGCAGAGATCTCACCAGCTATGCCGGAGACCCGGGTTCGACTCCCGGTGCCTGCCCATGTGGAAAAAAAAATACAACTTTCTTCGAAAAAATAAAAATTTACTGTGATATAACACATAAGAGTAAAGGATGTGAACTGAAGTGTATAGCTTAAGGAATTTTTATATAGACATATATATGCATATGCTACTACCAATTTTCAGATAAAACATGGAGCAAATGAGAGCAACCATGAACTTTTGAACCATTTAGCATCTGCATGACCCTGGATAAGTTACTTAAACTCTCACACTCAAATTTTTCTTCTGTAAAATTCAGATGCCTATAGTTTGTACTTGAAAATGGTATCGTGAGGATTAAATAGAATAATCTATAAGAAGAAACTGTACGGTGCCCAACAAATTATTGTAATTACTACTACACTACTATTACTACTATGACTACTTTACAAGTACCAAGAAATCTGATAGCAAAGCCAGACTGGGCCATTGTTTCAGATTATACCTCCCTTACCTGACTGCACTGGTTGTATCCTCCTAACATTGACTCTCTAGTCTGAGACACAGGATATTTCCCTACAGCCAAAGTGTAGAGCCCAGCAGATGTGGAAGCAGCTTACCTCGTGGGCACAGGGACCTCAGTCAGGGCCCCCAGCATGACAGCCTGCTGCAGCCGAACAAAGGCAATGAATGGAGCATCCAAGAAGTCAACCTCCCCAACAAGCACATTGGAAGCTTCTGCATCACGTGGCAGTTTTTTCATGAACTTATTCTTCAACTGCATGGGAAGAAGCAAGAAAACATAACTTATTTCCCAAGAGGGGAACAGAAGAGACACCTGATGTATCGCTCATGGGTAAATATAAGTCTACACACAACAGGCCCTAGCCAGTCATTTTTTTATTATATTTAACCATGCTATATAATAAACTTTTCTCCATACCTTGGATTCAGGAATACTGAGAGTATAAGCACAAGGTTTATATACGAAACAATGTATCACACACCTCCCTTCATTCATTATCTATTTTCTTACACAAGAAAAACTTATTAAGAGTTTGCTATGAACTGGGCACGATTAAAGGCCTAGGGATGCAGGGATATGAATTTCATGTCCTCTTTTAGCTTATATCCCAGCATGAGAAAGAGAAATGTGATTTAAAGCAGCGATGAGTGCTAAAAATTTTGACAAAACAAGTAAGAAGGTACTGCTTTAGATAGTGGACTCAGGGAAGTGCTTTGAAATAAATATATTTGACTATGGAGAACAAACCACTCCAAATCATGCAGAGATCTGGGCAAAAAATATTCTAGGCAAGGAGAATGGCAAATGTACAGCCTCTAAGACAGGAAGGAGCTTGGCAGTTAGAGGAAAATAAGAAGGCAAGTATGGTAGGAGCTGAAGGAGCAAAGGACAGAAGACAGAAGCAAATGAAGATGCAGGGGTAAGAAAGAACTAGATCGCAAGGGCCTTGTGGGTCACCGGGAAGGGATCTGGATGTTTAGATGGGAGTGCCTCCCAGAAGTCCACGTGGAAAGCCAGAGTAAGCAGAGATAAATTTGGGAGACATCACCACGTAAAAAGCATTTAAGGCCATGGGATGGGATGACACAATACTGAGCATGAGTAAACACAGAGAAGAGGGGGTAAATGAAAACCATGAACCACTCTAACTTTCATAGGAACAAGAGCAAATATTAGCAGAGGACAACTAGACAAAGCAGCCAGTAAGGTAAGAGGAAAACCAGGATTTCACCAAAAACCATGAAAACATAATGTTCATTAGAAAGGTATAATGAACTGAGTCAAAGACTGCTAAAAGTTCAAATAAGATTAGCGCTAAGAATGGACCATTAATATGGAAAGATGGAGATGCTGGGTGATCTTGACAAGAGCTGCGCAGTGGACACTAGTGTCCTGAATTAAGAATCAGATGTGCTAAAGCGTAGACAGGGAGTGCAATGATAATTCCTTTGAAAAATACTGCTTCAAAGAGAAGTAGAGAAATGGGGAGGTAGCTGGAGGACAGCATAAAATAGGGGATTTTTTTAATAGGAGATATAACAGCACTTTGGAATGCTGATGAGAATCATCCAGTAGAGAAACATTGTTGGTGCAGAAAAGACAGAGGATAACTGCAGAACTACTGAGAACGGATGGCATCCGCTGAGAGTCTACTGATCCTAACAAGGGAAAGAAGACTATATGGGTACAGATGCAGGTGGTTTGAGAAATTTGGTGGGGTGAAGATGAGGCCTTCAGGTGACTTATATTTCTGCTGTGAAATATGAAATGAGGTTATCAGCTGATAGTAAGGAGGAGGCAGAAGGAGGTTTGAGGAAAGAAGAGGTATAAAGCAGTTGTCTTGAAGAGTGGGGGTTGCCTAACACAATCACTATGAAAGCTTATATTGTAGGTGTTATTCTTTCCTTTACCCTTCCTATCCAACTCCCACATAGAATAGGACTGTTCAAGTATCACCTTCAGTGAGTGGGAAACGCCTTCCTCAGCTCAAGGAAAAAAATTTCAGCAGTCATGGAGGGATCCAGATAAGAATTTTCCAGGACAATGCAAAAGGCACAGACTTTTGAGACATCTATATTATCTAATATAAATGCCCTTCCCTTCAAGTTAAAAATATTAGTAAACATAGTATTTCCTGCCATGAATGACTGCTGAAATGGGAACTGATAAGAAAAACCCAATTTTCCCCACTAGAAAAAGGTTATGGAAACATTTTATTTCCAGCCTCCATTTTAAGATTCTTAATTAGGGAAAATAAGCAACATGAGAACTGATCCCTAAAGTTCCATCACCCTCCACAGCATTATTTAGAAGGTTTTAATTTGCTGCTTCATATGAGAAAAAATCTGTGGGGCAGAAAGCAAGGAACTTAGAGCTAAGAATTCAGTGGGAGTCAAAAAACAAAGGGAAGATATATATTCTTAGATGCTAAGAACATGACCTTTTTCTAAGTAGTAAGAGAATTTTTCAAACTTTAAACCATTCATCCTCTAAGAAATGGTAATATTTTTTAAAAAATTCTTTTTCCATTTTTACAGATATTAAAAGAGAAATTAATGGGAAGGGTCTAAAAACATCAAGTTGTTAAGCTGTTATTATTGTCTGAGGAAGTTGCAATAATGACTTGTTCTCTATAAGACAGAGGAGAGCGTGGGGTATGCCCAAGTGGCTAAACAGTATCATCAGCGATTTCTGATTTTTTTAACAAAGTATTCTGGCTAGAATAATCTTCCTAAAACACTATCCAGCAAGTTTCCAACACCAAACCCAAAGCTCTATAATAACCTGATTTTACTTTCCTTCTCTCCAGCACACTCTGCTCTAATTAGGCAGGGGCTCTGACCACATTCCATTCTGTCTCATGCATTTAGACCACTCCCCACCCCCACACACATACTCATTATCAAAAATTATCCTTTCCTCATTTCTACCTTTTCTAAACATCTTCAGAGTTCAGCACAAACCTTTCTAACATCTCAGTTCACTCCCTTGGGAATTCTAGACGTGCTCGTTTCTGAATCACACTTTTGTCAAATTTAAGTCTTTTACACCAGAATCCTAGGATTTTCTTAAAGGTAAGAGCAGCTTATTCCCAATTGTATCAAATATCTATTTTGCACATAATTGAGTTTGTAATAAATGTTTGGAATGGAAGGAAAGGACTCTGCAGCATTAAAAATCATATTAAAAAACATCAAATCTCAAAAGAGTTAGGAAGGTTTTAAAGGTTCAATCTAAAACCTTCTGTGTCTGGTTCTGTCACTAAGCAATACCTGATACACAACACATGCAGAATACAGCACACTCCAATTGTATAGTTCCACAAAAATGTTTTACTAGTGGTATGATACTTATTTATTGAGATTACTGTACCCATATGGGAAAATTAGAAGCATATTTTTAAGGCCAAAGAAAATAAACTGTATTCCATATGCTCTGAAGAGAGGTACTTGGAAAGACATGTTATTGCTCTTTTTCTTAAGAACTTACATTTGTTACCATTTCTAAACACTGTTCCTTTAAATCAGCATTTTTTAAACTGTATGAAACACTGAGGTCTAAGATAAACTAATCACTTTCTAAAATAAAAATGTGTGGTGCGTTTGGTTCCCAAGGACTCAGGCCTTGGACTGCTCTTTACCTATATATTCTCTGGGTGATCTCATCAAGTCATATACCCTAAAACCATCTTTATGTTGATGACTTACAAATTTATATCTCCAGTTAGAGCCTCTCCCTGAAATCCAGACCTATAATAATATCTCTACTTGATTGTCTAATAATTATATTAAACTTCACATGCCCAAAATTGATAATCCCCCCAAACCAGCTCTTCTTACAATCTTTTCCATCTGGTTAAAGGCAACTGCCTTCTTCCATTGCTCAGGCAGAAAAACTTGCTGTCATCTTCAACTGCTCTCTTTCTCTCCTATCTCATGTCTATTCTATCAGTAAATCCTGTCAGATATACAGTCAAAATATATCTAGAATCTGACCATTTCTTACCACCTTCAGCACCATTACCCCAGTCAAAAATATTCTCATTTCTGTATGGCTACAGTACTGGCTTCCTGGCTGGTTTCCCTACTTACACTTTGTTCACAATCTATTCAGAAGGCCAGAGAGAGCATTCAAATCAGGAGTCAGATCATGTCACTCTTCTGCTCAAAACCCTCTAATGGTCCCATTTCACTAAGAGTGAAGCTAATGTCTTTCAGACAACTTCAAGTCCCAGCACTGGCATGAAAAAATTCCTACTACTCTCTTCTGGCACTCTCCAGGCCACCCTTCCAGCCTCCATGCCCTCCCTCAAACACATCAACTACACTCTTACCTCAAGGTCTTCACACATACCCTTTCCTCTGAATGGAATGGCTGCACAGCTCCCTCCCTCACTTCCTTCTGATATTTATTTAAAGTTACCATTTCTCATCTGTGAAGTTTTCCCTAGCCACCTGTGCCAGTTTGAATCTATTGTGTACCCCAGAAAAGCCATGTCCTTTAATCCACATTCAATATTGCTAGATGGGATCTTTTGTACTGTTTCCATAAAGATGTGACCCACCCAATTGTGGGTGATAACTTTTGATGAGTCAGTATCAATGGAGATGTGTCTCCATCCACTCAAGGTGGGGTTGCTTACTGGAGGGAACCATTTTGGAAAAGGCTTTAGAACCACGAGAACCAACAGAGCCAACAGAACAGACGAAGCCACTGAAGATTTCTGGAGAGAAAGCTAGCAGACATCACCATGTGCCTTTCCGGCAGAGAGAAAAACAATGAACATCACTGGCCTTCTTGAACCAAGGTATATTGCACTCCGGCTGCTTACTGACTAAAACACCACTCAAGCTAAAGTTTCAACCTCCTATTCTCCCCACAGAGACCTCTTACTCCTTTTTTTGTGCTTTACTTTCTTATTCATGCTTATCAAAGTCAAGCAAGCCATATATTTTATTTATCCTCTTTATTATTTGCCTCCCACAAAAATGTAAGCTCCACGAAGGTAGAAATATCCATCAGTTTTGTTCAGTGCTGTATCCCTAATGCCTGGAAGAGTGACTGGCATATAGAGATTTAATAAATATTTGTTGAATGAATGAATGGTGGTTACTATTTCTGTTCATCCCAACAAGCTTTCTTATCTCTCTTATTATCCAGACCATGATCATTTCTGGGTGGGTTCTCCAAATCCTACCACCACCCAGGTCACGGAAGCGAACAAAAGGCCCTGATATGGTCTATCTTAGTAAACCCCCACCCTCAACAGTGGCTGATCCAAAGGACGAGTGCATGACTGAAACAGGACAAAATCCTTTAAGAACTGATATTTAGATGTGTAAAAATCAGCATTCTCCCTTTCATCTGAAGTTGTTTCCCACCACGTTGAAGAGGCCCATCACAGAACTGTCCACAGTAGGAAAGAATGAGAGCAGCACTCAAAATGAAAGAGAAAAAGCATGAAGAAAAAAAGTGGATGAAAAAAGAAATTGCTGAGTCTCCAGAGGTAGTCCCTGAAGTCTTGCAGCTTCAACACTCTGTGAACTCACCAAGAATTCTTCCCAATTACATAAGTCACTAAATTGCCTTTTGGGTTTAAACTAGTTTGAGGAGTATTTTGTCTAATGCACAGCCCGATACTTAAGTGTACGTGTCAAATAAATTGGGAAAATAGCAGGTTACATAAAATGAAATAAATTTCTATACTACAGACTTCCTCAGAGCTTTCAATATGCTTATACGCCTAGTAGGCTGGTTTGTTTTATACCCTAGAAAAGCCTTGTTCTTCTAATCCTCATTCACTATTATAGGGTGGGACCTTTTGATTAGATTGTTTTCATGGAGCTATAATCCTCTCTTAATTGTGGGTGTGACCGTTTTATTAGATGGAGCTGTGATTCCACCCAGTTAAGGTGTGTAGTGATTAGTTTGCTGAAGTCTTTTAAAAGGGGAAACATTTTGGAGAGAATTCAGAGCTGAGAGAGATTTAGACCCAGATGTAAGTGCCTCCAGGGAAGCTGTTTAAAACCAGAAGACAAAGACCACAACACACACCAGCCACTTGCCTTCCCAGCTGAGAGAGGTGTTCTGGACCCATCAGCCTTTCCTGAGTCAAGGTATCTTTCTCTGAATGCCTTAAGTTTGGACATTTTTACAGCCTTAGAACTGTAAACTTGCAACTTAATAAAATCCCTTTATACAAACCAACCCAGTTCTGGTTCGTTGCAATCTGGCAACATTAACAAATCAAAACACTTAAGTATGTTTTATCTCCTTCTAGGAGATAAATAAGACATATAATGTCATGAAAAAGAATAGAAACTGCTGCTTTGGGCAGAAATTTCCTCAGTCTTTCCAACTAATCCTGCTCTCAACTGCATTTAATGCTCTTCAAACTTCACAGGTACCTACAGCGTTCAAGGCCTTGGAGTAGGCACTGCGGAGAACAGAAAGCTGCTACTCTCCTGAAGTTTAAAGTCCAATAGAGAAGAAGGAATAAAAACATAATATAATGAAAGAAGAAGCAAATAGCACATGAAAGGTATATTGCACAATGGGAAAATCACAAAAAGGGATCACACCTGGCAGCAGAGTTCAAGGAAGCCTTCAAGCTCTTCTCAGAGTCAAAGTTTAAAGATCCCTCAGATAAAGGTGGGCTCATCAAACACTGATTCACGTTATCTTTTTTCAAGTACCTCATTAACACCTGACAAAGGAAAAAGTAATGACTGAAGTATGAAAACCAATTTTGTACTTTATGTAAAACTGTGACAAATAATACTAAGAAAATCATGTGACAATTAAACAAGAAGAGCAAATAATGGCCCAAGAATTGCAAAGAGCAATAAAAGATAATGAAAACAAGAAGAGATCCCAGAGCTTTCAAATCAGTTGAAAATCACCCAATAAACTCATCTGGATTGAATTCTAAAGATAAAGTTTGGCAATCCTTTCTTATAGATCATTAGTTGTTTCTCCAAGGGATACCCAGCCTAGACTTTATGCAGGGTCAACTACAAGAACACAAACAGTGAAAAAAATGCCTTTAACCAATCTTGATTTCAGATAAATGGATTGCTATGGTTGCTTTTGGAGCTACGATTATCAAAAGGTATTTTGACGAGCTCAGCAATTTTGTGATGCTTTATAGACTTTATCAGATTACAACACTAACTCTGTGAATTCAGACATGTACATTTCAGGATTCTTTCAATCAGAGTAAATTCTTACTCTGTATAATTATTTAGAAGTACACAGCTTGCGCCTTGTTGTGAAAGTTTTCTCTTATACTTTCTTAACCTTGGTTTTCTAGTAACCCAGTGATCACAGTATTAGCATACAATGAAACTAGAAATTATGAATGGATTAAGCTGAACAAAGTGGACTGATTGTAAAAGAGGTAGCTTACTTGAGATATTAGCTCTTTGTGAGGATTAGAATAGCTGTTCATACTCGAGTGATGTACATCATATATAGCAAATTGAAAAAGCTCAATCTTTCACACTCCACTCAGGTCTTAGATTCTTCCTCCCTCTTACATGAAAGCAGTTTGCACACTTTAAACTTTCTGTACTGGAGTCATCACAATGAACTGCTAATCATTGTTAAATGGCTGGCATAACCCTATGTCCTCCTATCCTCCTTACCATTATCCTAAAGCCTAGAGTATCACTTGACAAGCAGTTCCAGATTAACTCATTATTCTGTGGTCACCAGGTAGGTATTTAAATCCCACTTCCTTTTCTGTGCTATTATTATTACATGCTCTGTAATAGTGTCATTTATATTCTGGAGTTCTCCTGTTTTGGCATTTGAATCAGATCTACCAGAATGTGATCCTATAGTAAATTCAATGTCCTTACTATAACTAATGTTTTAAAAATCAACTAAACTTGAGTGTACTTTTTCTCATTACTTTTATACAGCTTTCACCTACTGCTACTCCATTCCATACATTCTCTTTTCCTCTCCATGAACATGATTTTAAGCTCCCAATCTGTACTTAGTCTCAATTCACCATCCAAGTGCCTCAGACCCATATAGAAACATTCACTTGTTTTCCTGGACAGAGATCACATTCCTGACTTTCTTAATAATTTTCTTGCTTCTCTTTTTCCTCTCGTCTTCTTAGCTTATTTTCTCTTCTTCCTGCTGATTCCCTCTTCCATTCTTTTTGAGAATTGCCATATCTCACTTTTTCCCAAACTGGTCTGGTATACTCAAAATCATTCTAAGTCACCCTAATACCATTTCTTTCAACTGAAGAAAATATATGTATCATGTCACATAAAAATAGGTTCACCATATGACCAAGTTAGCACATGACAATCCCAGTTTGCCTCCTTGTCTTGGCATAAATATTAAGAAATCCTCCTTTAATTCTGAGAAGTATCACATTCTCAGAGAAAAAATTATATGGTCACCCTACATCTAAATTCACTGAGGTTGACTCTTGAACAGTGCCTTTGATAGAGCAAAGGAAAATATTTACATGCTGTTGTATCTTAAGAATCAAGGAAGTCAGATCCTATCTCAAACAGGATCTTAATAAAGTATTTATGTTCTCTGACTATAAATTTATCCACCTACTATATGCAAATAATTATATTAACTGTAAAAGTAGGAAATAATGTTTTCTCCCCTTATCATATTTATCCATCTGCCTACTTTCTATCTCTACATCTTGAGAAAAGTGACCAATTTGATTGCTTAGAGTTTGACAAATTCAGTGTAACTTTTTCCCTAATTGAGAGGGTTACAGTGCCTTGTCGATAAGAAACAAGGTGACTATTTTCTCTTCCAGCAAGATAACTGAATGAATAAAAGAGATTTGATAACTTCGCCCATGTGGCTGTTAGAGGTATAGACTTAGATCCTGTTTCATGGGCTCAATTATATTTCTCTATCATAGTAGGTATCTTTAAGTCAAGAAACTACAGGATTTATATTTTATATGTGTAGATGAATGCCTGAAGCTTTATAGTTGACTGACTAGAAATTTACAAACTGCAAAATGTGGCTAGGAGACGTTCCTATCCAGCTACAGTGTAACAGCTTGCATCATACCGACTCCCCTAGCAAGAAAATTTGGAACAGTGTATAATTTTTTAAAATCTGTTTAGAGCCATCGGAAAATTACTAAGGCATCAAAAACTTGAGGGGCTAATATCCTTGAAAACAAAAGAACAGAGAGGATGAGGCTAAATTCTGCTGTGATTTTTTTTCTCTCCAAAAGGCATTTGATAATTCATAAGTACCTATAAAAGAGTCAGAGGATGAGAGAACTTTCAGCAGTCTCAAAAAGATAGATAAAGATGCCAGGCATTCATCTGTAACTTAGGTTACACCTTAAGCAAAAGAGTGTAATAGGCCAACTTCATAAAGACTGAAAACCAGCCTCTGATCAGCTCAATTATAGACTGGATTTTAAAGTGATAGACCCCAGCCTAAATGCATTTATTATCTCTACTATGTACATATTATATCTGCATTCAGTCAGAAACCACCAGGCATACTAAGAGACAAGATCAAATGAATGGAACCCGCCTCCCCTCCAAAAAAAGGAGAGCTATGAATTGTAGTTATCAGAGAATCTGAAATAACTGATTAATATTTTAAGAAAATTGATTATAAGATGAGGACTTTCAACAGAATCTATTTTAAAATAAAAATACTCAAAAATACAATAAATGATGTTACAGACTGAAATATGGAATAAACTGGAGAGTAGAAACAGTAAAAGAGGATTAGTGAAGCAAGAAGTAAGTAGAGGGCGGGCCACAGTGGCTCAGCAGGTAAGAATGCTTGCCTGCCATGCCCAAGGACCCAGGTTCGATTCCCGGTGCCTGCCCATGTAAAAAAAAAAAAAAGAAGTAAGTAGAAAACATCCATACTGACACATGGAGAAGAAAAAATATGGAAAGTAAAGAAAAGACTATAAACAGATAAGGCAAAAAAAGATTTAATATTCATGTAATTTTAATTGCAGAAAACAAGAAGACAGAGAGATCTTGGCCAAGAATGTTGCCAAAATGATAAAAAGGGACAAATTCAAGAAACTCTATAAAGAACACAACATTTAGATGTCATAAAACTTCTGAAAATAAACATCCAAAGGAAAAAAAAAAGAAAAAAACATGTTAACAGAAGAATGATCAAACTTACAGCTTAATTCTCAACAGAACAGAAAAGCTAGAAGACAATGGAATGGACTCTTCAAACTACTGAAAGAAAAAACTGTCAAGAATTCTATAGCTAGTGAAACTATTATAAAATTTACTAGATAAATAAAAACAGAGTGAAACCATTTTAACAGACCTACTAAGAAATGTTAAAAGAACTCCTTCAGCCTGAAAGAAAATTAAACTTAAAGAGTAACTCAGATTTATAGAAGGGATGAGAAATCCCCCAAATTATGATGGTATGGATAAAAATAAAATACTATAGGACTTCCTGGAAGATGGCGGCTTAGTAAGACGCGCGGATCTTAGTTTCCTCTCCAGGACAGCTACTAGGGGAGTAGAAACGATACAGAAAACGCCCAAAGCCACAACAGAGATAAAAAAGACAGCGTACCCCATCCTGGAACGGCTGGCTGGCTGAGAGAAGCAGCTCGGGTGAGATCGCTGAGGCGTGCGGGCTTCACCAGGCAGGGCGGCAAGTGGCCGAAGTTACTCCCTTCCCCCTTCCCGGGCCGGCTGGGAGAATTGGAGAGGCGGTCCCCTGAAACCAAGGCGGCTAGCGCCCACACCACGCGCAGCCCCCCGGACCAACTGAGAGAATTGGATCGGAAATCCCCAGCCCGCGGAAAACGGTGACAGGTGGGGGAGGCCCCTTCCAAACCCGTGACTCCCGGGGAAAGTGCACTCTCTCAGGCGGGCCGCTACCGCTGGCACCCTCCCGCCACGCTTGTCGCCCAGGGCCGACTAGGAAATTCGGAAGGGCTCTTTCCCGGGCTGTGGCGACCAGCAACCCTCCCTGCGTTCGGACCCCAGGCCGGCTCAAGCCGCTTCGGCTAGCGAACCCCCCGGACGGCGAGAGTTTTCCAAAGTTTAAGGTCCCACAGCACCTTTTACTGGTGGGACCCGCAGACAAACGTGTGCCACGAGCGCCACCTACTGGGCAGGATAAGAAAAACAGAACCCAGAGATTTCACAGGAAAATCTTCCAAACTTTTGGATCCAATACCCAGGGAAATCTGTCTAAATGCGCAGACGCCAACAGAAGATAACGGATCATGCTCAAAAAATTGAAAATATGGCCCAGTCAAAGGAACAAACCAACAGTTCAAATGAGATACAGGAGCTGAGACAACTAATGCTAAATATACGAACAGAAATGGAAAACCTCTTCAAAAACGAAATCGATAAATTGAGGGAGGACATGAAGAAGACATGGGCTGAACATAAAGAAGAAATAGAAAAATTGAAAAAACAAATCACAGAACTTATGGAAGTGAAGGACAAAGTAGAAAAGATAGAAAAAACAATGGATACCTACAATGATAGATTCAAAGAGACAGAAGATAGAATTAGTGATTTGGAGGATGGAACATCTGAATTCCAAAAACAAACAGAAACTATCGGGAAAAGAATGGAAAAATTTGAACAGGGTATCAGGGAACTCAAGGACAATATGAACCGCACAAATATACGTGTTGTGGGTGTCCCAGAAGGAGAAGAGAAGGGAAAAGGAGGAGAAAAACTAATGGAAGAAATTTTCACTGAAAATTTCCCAACTCTTATGAAAGACCTAAAATTACAGATCCAAGAAGTGCAGCGCACCCCAAAGAGATTAGACCCAAATAGGCGTTCTCCAAGACACTTACTAGTTAGAATGTCAGAGGTCAAAGAGAAAGAGAGGATCTTGAAAGCAGCAAGAGAAAAACAATCCATCACATGCAAGGGAAACCCAATAAGACTATGTGTAGATTTCTCAGCAGAAACCATGGAGGCTAGAAGACAGTGGGATGATATATTTAAATTACTAAAAGAGAAAAACTGCCAACCAAGACTCCTATATCCAGCAAAATTGTCCTTCAAAAATGAGGGAGAAATTAAAACATTCTCAGACAAAAAGTCACTGAGAGAATTTGTGACCAAGAGACCAGCTCTGCAAGAAATACTAAAGGGAGCACTAGAGTCAGAACCGAGAAGACAGAAGAGAGAGGTATGGAGAAGAGTGTAGAAAGAAGGAAAGTCAGATATGATATATATAATACAAAAGGCAAAATGGCAGAGGAAAATATTATCCAAACAGTAATAACACTAAATGTTAATGGACTGAATTCCCCAATCAAAAGACATAGATTGGCAGAATGGATTAAAAAACAGGATCCTTCTATATGCTGTCTACAGGAAACACATCTTAGACCCAAAGATAAACATAGGTTGAAAGTGAAAGGTTGGGAAAGGATATTTCATGCAAATAACAACCAGAAAATAGCAGGAGTGGCTATACTAATATCCAACAAGTTAGACTTCAAATGTAAAACAGTTAAAAGAGATAAAGAAGGACACTATATACTAATAAAAGGAACAATTAAACAAGAAGACATAACAATCATAAATATTTATGCACCGAACCAGAATGCCCCAAAAATACGTGAGGAATACACTGCAAACACTGAAAAGGGAAATAGACATAAATACCATAATAGTTGGAGACTTCAATTCCCCACTCTCATCAATGGACAGAACATCCAGACAGAGGATCAATAAAGAAATAGAGAATCTGAATATTACTATAAAGGAGCTAGACTTAACAGACATTTATAGGACATTACATCCCACAACAGCAGGATACACCTTTTTCTCAAGTGCTCATGGATCATTCTCAAAGATAGACCATATGCTGGGTCACAAAGCAAGTCTTAACAAATTTAAAAAGATTGCAATCATACACAACACTTTCTCGGATCATAAAGGAATGAAGTTGGAAATCAATAATAGGCGGAATGCCAGAAAATTCACAAATACCTGGAGGCTCAACAACACACTCTTAAACAACGAGTGGGTCAAAGAAGAAATTGCAAGAGAAATTAGTAAATACCTCGAGGCAAATGAAAATGAAAACACAACATATCAAAACTTATGGGATGCAGCAAAGGCAGTGCTAAGAGGGAAATTTATTGCCCTAAATGCCTATATCAGAAAAGAAGAAAAGGCAAAAATGCAGGAATTAACTGTTCAATTGGAAGAACTGGAGAAAGAACAGCAAACTAATCCCAAAGCAAGCAAAAGGAAAGAAATAACAAAGATCAGAGCAGAAATAAATGAAATTGAAAATATGAAAACAGTAGAGAAAATCAATAAGACCAGAAGTTGGTTCTATGAGAAAATCAATAAGATTGATGGGCCCCTATCAAGATTGACAAAAAGAAGAAGAGAGAGGATGCAAATAAATAAGATCAGAAATGGAAGAGGAGACATAACTACTGACCTCACAGAAATAAAGGAGGTAATAACAGGATACTATGAACAACTTTACGCTAATGAATACAACAATTTAGATAAAATGGACGGGTTCCTGGAAAGACATGAACAACCAACTTTGACTCAAGAAGACATAGATGACCTCAACAAACCAATCACAAGTAAAGAAATTGATTTAGTCATTCAAAAGCTTCCTAAAAAGAAAAGTCCAGGACCAGATGGCTTCACATGTGAATTCTACCAAATGTTCCAGAAAGAATTAGTACCAATTCTCCTCAAACTCTTCAAAAAAATCGAAGTGGAGGGAAAACTGCCTAATTCATTCTATGAAGCCAACATCACCCTCATACCAAAACCAGGCAAAGATATTACAAAAAAAGAAAACTACAGACCAATCTCTCTAATGAATACAGATGCAAAAATCCTCAATAAAATTCTAGCAAATCGTATCCAACAACACATTAAAAGAATTATACATCATGACCAAGTAGGATTCATCCCAGGTATGCAAGGATGGTTCAACATAAGAAAATCAATTAATGTAATACACCATATCAACAAATCAAAGCAGAAAAATCACATGATCATCTCAATTGATGCAGAGAAGGCATCTGACAAGATTCAACATCCTTTCCTGTTGAAAAAACTTCAAAAGATAGGAATACAAGGGAACTTCCTTAAAATGATAGAGGGAATATATGAAAAACCCACAGCTAATATCATCCTCAATGGGGAAAAATTGAAAACTTTCCCCCTAAGATCAGGAACAAGACAAGGATGTCCACTATCACCACTATTATTCAACATCGTGTTGGAGGTTCTAGCCAGAGCAATTAGACAAGAAAAAGAAATACAAGGCATCAAAATTGGAAAGGAAGAAGTAAAACTATCACTGTTTGCAGACGACATGATACTATACGTCGAAAACCCGGAAAAATCCACAACAAAACTACTAGAGCTAATAAATGAGTACAGCAAAGTAGCAGGTTACAAGATCAACATTCAAAAATCTGTAGCATTTCTATAAACTAGTAATGAACAAGCTGAGGGGGAAATCAAGAAACGAATCCCATTTACAATTGCAGCTAAAAGAATAAAATACCTAGGAATAAATTTAACTAAAGAGACAAAAAACCTATATAAAGAAAACTACAAAAAACTGCTAAAAGAAATCACAGAAGACCTGAATAGATGGAAGGGCATACCGTGTTCATGGATTGGAAGACTAAATATAGTTAAGATGTCAATCCTACCTAAATTGATTTACAGATTCAATGCAATACCAATCAAAATCCCAACAACTTATTTTTCAGAAATAGAAAAACCAATAAGCAAATTTATCTGGAAGGGCAGGGTGCCCCGAATTGCTAAAAGCATCTTGAGGAAAAAAAACGAAGCTGGAGGTCTCGCGCTGCCTGACTTTAAGGCATATTATGAAGCCACAGTGGTCAAAACAGCATGATATTGGCATAAAGATAGATATATCGACCAATGGAATCGAATAGAGTGCTCAGATATAGACCCTCTCATCTATGGACATTTGATCTTTGATAAGGCAGTCAAGCCAACTCACCTGGGACAGAGCAGTCTCTTCAATAAATGGTGCCTAGAGAACTGGATATCCATATGCAAAAGAATGAAAGAAGACCCATCTCTCACACCCTATACAAAAGTTAACTCAAAATGGATCAAAGATCTAAACATTAGGTCTAAGACCATAAAACAGTTAGAGGAAAATGTTGGGAGATATCTTATGGATCTTACAACTGGAGGCGGTTTTATGGACCTTAAACCTAAAGCAAGAGCACTCAAGAAGGAAATAAATAAATGGGAGCTCCTCAAAATTAAACACTTTTGTGCATCAAAGAACTTCATCAAGAAAGTAGAAAGACAGACTTCACAATGGGAGACAATATTTGGAAATGATATATCAGATAAAGGTTTAGTATCCAGAATTTATAAAGAGATTGTTCATCTCAACAACAAAAAGACAGCCAACCCAATTACAAAATGGGAAAAAGACTTGAACAGACACCTATCAGAAGAGGAAATACAAATGGCCAAAAGGCACATGAAGAGATGCTCAATGTCCCTGGTCATTAGAGAAATGCAAATCAAAACCACAATGAGATATCATCTCACACCCACCAGAATGGCCATTATCAACAAAACAGAAAATGACAAGTGCTGGAGAGGATGCGGAGAAAGAGGCACACTTATCCACTGTTGGTGGGAATGTCAAATGGTGCAACCACTGTGGAAGGCAGTTTGGCGGTTCCTCAAAAAGCTGAATATAGAATTGCCATACGACCCAGCAATACCATTGCTGGGAATATACTCAAAGGACTTAAGGGCAAAGACACAAACGGACATTTGCACACCAATGTTTATAGCAGCGTTATTTACAATTGCAAAGAGATGGAAACAGCCGAAATCTCCATCAACAGAAGAGTGGCTAAACAAACTGTGGTATATACATACGATGGAATATTATGCAGCTTTAAGACAGGATAAACTTATGAAGCATGTAATAACATGGATGGACCTAGAGAACATTATGCTGAGTGAGTCTAGCCAAAAACTAAAGGACAAATACTGTATGGTCCCACTGATGTGAACAGACATTCGAGAATAAATTTGGAATATGTCCTTGATAACAGAGTCCAGCAGGAGGTAGAAACAGGGTAAGATAATGGCCAATTGGAGTTGAAGGGATACAGACGGTGTAACAGGACTAGATACATAAACTCAAAAATGGACAGCACAATAATACCCAATTGTAAAGTAATCATGTTAAAACACTGAATGAAGCTGCATCTGAGCTATAGGTTTTTGTTTTGTTTTGTTTTGTTTTGTTTTGTTTTGATTTTACTATTATTACTTTTATTTTTTTCTCTATACTAACATTCTATATCTTTTTCGGTTATGTTGCTAGTTCTTCTAAACCAATGCATATGTACTAAGAAATGATGATCATGCATCTTTGTGATGATGTTAAGAATTAATGATTGCATATGTAGAATGGTATGCTCTCTAAATGTTGGGTTAATTTCTTTTTTCCGTTAATTAAAAAAAAAAAAAGAGAAGGGATAATTGGAGCTGAAGGGATACAGACTGTACAACGGGACTGGATATAAAAACTCAGAAATGGACAGCACAATACTACCCAATTGTAATGCAATTATGTTAAAACACTGAATGAAGCTGCATGTGAGGTATAGTTTTTTTGTTTTTGTTTTTGTTTTTTTTTCTCTTTCTATTATTGTTTTAATTCTTATTCTGTTGTCTTTTTATTTCTTTTTCTAAATCGATGCAAATGTACTAAGAAATGATGAATATGCAACTATGTGATGTTATTAAGAATTACTGATTGTACATGTAGATTGGAATGATTTCTAATTGTTTTGTTAATTCTTTTTTTAATTAATAAAAAAAATACTATAGATATTTTTCTCCTTTATACTCTTAATTTCTTTTAAAAAGCAAAAGATTATTTAATACAACTGTAACATGAACACAGATGCAAAATCCTTAGAAAAACATAAACAATGCAAATCTATCAACATATTAAAAAAGTTATAAACCATGATGAAGCAGAACTTATTCCAGGAATGTTGATTTAGTAGCTTGAAATCAATTCATTCAATACACCATATAAATACAGTAAAAGAAAAAAATTATACTAATTTCAATAGGGGAGAAAGAACATTTTACAAAATCCAATGCCCATTCATAACTAAACTTTCAATAAACTAAAAGTAGAAAGAAATTTTGTCCTAAAAACTGGCAATTAACATCATACTTAATGGTAAAATACCAGGACCAAGAAAGTATATTCCCTCCCACCACATCTAGTCAACATTTTAATGACATGTCTATATAATTTAAGGCAAAAGAAAAAAAAATTAAAAGCATACACATTAAAAAGGAAAAGTAAAACTGTATTTGTAAGAGAAATAATCTTTATATGGAAAAAAACAACTGGAATAAATGAGATAAAGTAAGGTCACAGACTGCAAGAGCAAGATACAAAAACAACTGTATTTCTATGCGCCGGAAATAAACAATCTAAAGATGAAATTTTAAAAACTCATTCACAATAACATAAAAGAACAAAATATTTAGGAATAAATTCAATAATTTAATAAAATCAGTGGAAGAATATATATTTGGAACTACAAAAAAATGCCAAAGGAAATTAAAGAGCATATAAATAAATGAAGAAAAATACCAAGTTCATGGATTGTAATACTCAATATTCTAGTGGTAGCAATTTCCCCCAAATTTACCTAAAAATTCAAAAGAAATCCTATCAAAATTCAAGATGGCTTTATTATAGGAATATAAAAGCCAATGATAAAGTTTTAATGGGAGTAAAAAAGGACCTGGAATAATCTTACAAATTATGAAAATTATGAACAAATTTGGAGAACTTACACCTATTTAAAATGGCTAAAATTGAAAAGAATGATTATACCAAATCCGGGCAAGGATGTAGAGGATACAAATTCTCACACACTGCTGGCCTGAATAAAATGGGACAAAGACTTTGGAAAAAAAATTCGCAGTTTCTTAAAAGATTAAACATACATCTACCATAGGGTCCAGTCATTCCACTCCTAGTTATTATGCTAAGTAAAAGAAGTCAGACACATAGGTTATATATTATGTAATTCCTATAATGAAATTTCTAGGAATGGAAATCTACAGAGACAGAAGCAGATCAAGGACCATACTAGGGGTAGGAATAGAAATTGACGGCATACACACACAAGGGAAATTTTCATGGTGATGGAGATGTCTTAGATTTAGATTGTGCTGATGGATGTACAATGTATAAATTTACTGAAGTTCATCATACTGTATACATAACATGGGTTAATTTTATGGTATGGAATATATATTTTAAAAAGCTGTTTAAAAAGTAAAGTTTAGCTCATTTTGGTTGAACAAGAGGGTGTCATAAAGCACTCCAGGGTGCCAAATGCCTCCACAGAACCTTTATTATAACTACCGATAATGGACAGAGTCATCTTCCTCAAAATGCCAGAAAATAATTAGAAGGTTGCAATAATCAGCAAATACCAAATCAAGAAAATGTAGTTTTAAAAAACATTGAAAAAGTCTGTGTAGCCCATGACATCACCTACCCTTCCACCTCTGCAATGCGCCATACTCTCAGATTGTGAATCCCTGACCCTGTTCTTGAGACAACAGAGTAACCCTACGCACAAACTGGGGTACTTGTATATCAGTACCATTCTCTGAGGTGTCAGCCTGAAAGACTGAACCAAGAAACTCATCTCTGGCTCAGCCTCCCAGAACAGGGCTGCAGGAAAAAGCAGCTTGCAGAGCTAAAGCAGTGGAAGTAAAAATTAAGTTAAAGCAGCTTAGGGAAAGGATTATCTGCTTTTAGTCATACAACAGAATAACCAGGAGGGAAGCAGTCTATTTCACAGGAAGTAGGGCAGGCATGTGAATTTCTATAAATGGGGGAGCTCCTAAGGCCACAAACAAGCCTAACCCCAAAACAAGCAGAGGCTCAGAAAAGAGAATACCCTGCACTTCACATTTGCATTGAGTTGTTCTTGCTGATAGTAAGGCTAAACTCTGAAGAAGAGCAGCAGCCAACACAGAGCTAACTTGAAAACTCTAAGAAAGTTGCTTTTCTGTGTTGGTTTGTTTGTCTTATTGGTTCCTGAGAACCAAAGAAATCTCTGTTATGTCACTAACTAGATACAAATACAAGTGAAAACAATTCAGGAACTAAATCCCACAGCTAGCATTCTAAAATATTAAAATACATAGTGCGCAATAAAAGATTAGAGAGCAAACAAAAAAAAAAACAAGAATTGATGGCCAATCCAAAGGAACAACATACAAATCTAGAAGACCAGACTTTGAATGTACCAGACAAAGACTTTAGGAAAATGATCCTAAATATGCTCAAGGAGACAAAGGAGGATGCAAAGAAAGAATTAACGCATATCACAAAACAATGAGTGAACAATATGAGAATTGCAATAAAAAGGTAAAATTTTTAAAAATTCACTTTTTAAAAGAAGATAAAGATGAACAATACCTAGGAGACCGCTGAGAAATCAACACACTAATATAGCCATCATGGAAGTCTCAGAAGGAAAAGAAATATGAAAGGGGATGAAGGAATACTCAAAGAAATAATGGCAGAAAACGTCCCAAATTGAACAAAAGACGTGAATATGCACACATAGGAATCCTGGTGAAATCCCAAACCACGATAAACTCAAAGAGAACCATGCCCAGAGAGAGAGAGCAGTCTAATTGCTGAATATCAAGGACAATGAGAGAATTTTAAACGTTGCAAGAGAAAAGTAATATATATGTACAAGGGAGTCAAAATAAGATTAAGTGATGATTACTCATCAGAAACCAAGGAGGGAAAAAGGCAGTGAGAGGAAATATTTAAAAGTACTGAAAAAAAAGAATTGCCAATAAAGAATTTCCTATTTGGTTAAGACTGTCTTTCAAAAATGATGGGCACATGATAGCTCATTTAAACAACTGAAACACAGGGAGCACAGAAAAAGAAAGAGGTTCTTTAATCTTGTATAGATTATTGCAATGCCTGGATAAATCCTAGAGTATGTTAAGCCAATAATCAAAAAGTATTGGCAAAGTCCCCTGAGGGATGGGAGAAAGAATATGGAATTATTAAATAAAAATAAATAATAATTAAAGGTATACAAGTTGAAAATGAAGAAGTAAAACTTTCTCTACTTGTAGTTGACATGATCTTACACATAAAAACCCTGAAAACCCACAGAAAAGTCACTAGAGCTAATAAGCACATTTAGCAAAATGGTGTTACAAGATCAGCACCCCAAAATCAGTAGTTTCTTCTAAACACTAGTCAGAAACAATCTGAAAAGGAAATGAAGAAAAAATTTCTAATTACAATAGCAAATAAAAGAATTCCAAGCATCTAGGAATAAATTATAGCAAGGATGTAAAGGGCTTGTATGTGGAAAACTAAAAAATATTGCTGAAAGATATCAAAAACCTAAATAAATGGAAGGAATTCCATGTTCATGGACTGGAAGACTAAATATTGTTAAGATATCAATTCTACTCAAAACAATGCACAGGTTCAACACAAGATTATCCAAAGTTCAAGAGCCTTCTTTGCAGAAATGGAAAAAGCCAATCATCAACTTTATATGGAAGGGTAAAGGCCAAGACCATCTTGAAAAAGAAGAACTGAGTTAGAGGGCTCACAGATCCCAGTTTCAAAACTTATTACAAAGCTACAGTAATCAAAACAGCATGGTATTGGCACAAGAACAGACATACAGACCAATGGAATCAAAGTGAGAATACAGAAATAAATGCTCACATCTGTGACCAGTTGATTTTTGACAATGGTGCCAAGTCATTTCAACGAGGGAAGAGTAGGCTCTTCAAAAAACGGTGTCAGGAAAATTGGATATCCATACGCAAACAAATGAAGGTGGACCCCTACCTCACATTATATACAAACATTTGTTTGAAATGGATTAAAGACTTACATATAGGAGCCAAAATATAAAAATCCTAGAAGAAAATACAGAGAAGCATCTTCAGCACATTGTGTTAGGCAATGATTTCTTAGACTTTACACCAAAAGCACAAGCAACAAAAGAAAAAATTGATGAAAGGGACCCCATTAAAATTTAAAACTGTTTGCATCAAAGACATCATCAAGAAATAAAAATATAACCTACAGAATGGAGAAAATACATAGAATCTACATATCCAAAAAGGGTTTAATATCTAGAATATATAAAGAAATCCTACAGTTCAACAATAAAATGATAGCCCAATTTAAATACGGACAAAATATTTGAATAGACTATTCTCTAAAGAAGATATACAAATGGTCAATAAGCACATGAAAAGATGTGCAACATCATTAACCATTAAGGAAATGCAAACTAAAACCACAAAGACATACCATCTGATACCCACAAGAATGGCTATTATTTTTTTAAAATGGAAAAAAACGAAGTATTAGAGATGATGTAGAGAAACAGGAACACCTGTTCACTGTTTATGGCCATGTAAAGGGGTGCAGCTGCTGTGGAAAACAGTTGGATGGTTCCTCAGAAAGCTAAGCATATAATTATTCCATAACCCAGCAATCCCACTTCCAGGTGTATACCCAAAGAACTAAAGCTGGAACTCAAACAGGTATTTGCAAACAGATATTCATAGCAGCATTATTCATAATTGCCAAAAGATGGAAGCAATCTAAGTGTTCATTATCAGATGAAAAGATACACTAGATGTGTTATATACATAAAACAGATTAATATTCCACTGTGGAAAGGAATGAAGCTCTGATACATGCAACAACATGGGTGAACCTTGAAAACACCATGTTGAGTGAAGTAAGCTAGAAAAAAAGGACAAATACTGCATAATCTCACTGTTATGAACTAGTTAGAAAAAACAAATTCATAGAGTTAGAGTCAGAAACCAGATTACCAGGGGCTAGAGTGGGGTAGGGACTAGGGAGTTCATTCATCCAGAGATTCCATATGAAGTAATAGATCAGTTTTGATAATGAGTGGTGGTGATGGTAGCACAATACTGTGAATGTAATTATCAGCACTGAATTATATATTTGAATGTAGTTTTAGGGGAAATTTTAGGAGGCATATGTTACTAGAATTTAAAAGAAAAACAAATATAGCACAGTACCACCCAAACAGGAAATCCTAACATAAACTATGGATTATAATCAATAGTGAAATTATAATAATATTGCTTTATTAATTGTAAGAATTGTTTCACACTAATGCAAAGTTTTAATATAGGAAAACTGTATGAGAAGGGATTTATAGGAACTGTGTATTTTCTGCAGGGTTTTGTGTAAACCTACTCTTTCTCTAATAAAAAAATTAAGATAAAGGTTAAACAAAAGCATTTCAGACAAACAATAATTGAGAGAATTAGTCCCTTAGAAAACCTGCACCATAGGAACTATTAAAGGAAGCCCATTAGGCAGAAGGAAAATTATCCAAAACTGAAGCCTTAAAATGAAGGAAAGAACAAAGAACAACAGAAAGAGTATATATATATATGGGTAAACCTAAATAAATGCTGGCTGTATAAAACAACATTGACGTCCAGTGTCTAAAATATACAAAAATTAAAATTCATGATAAAATAGCACAAAAGGTGGAAGGGGGCAAAATAGAATTCTCACATTGTCCAGGATGTGGAAAAGTATTCATTTATATTAGATTTAATAAGTAAATGATGAACATTTTAATCTCTAGGACAATCATTAAAATAAAAGTAAAATATTGTACCACTTATAAGAAACAGGGAAAAAGAGTGGAATAATAAAAACAAACACTTGATCAAGTGAAAATAAGGCAAGAAAGGAGAAAAAAAGGATAGAACAAATAGAAATAATGGGGAAGCAAATATATAGTAATTACATCAAATAAGGCACCAAATAATCCATTAAAAACATAGACTGAATCCATTAAAAACATAGATTGGATTACAAAAAACTATAAACTGCTTACCTTAAATACAAGTGAACAGAAAGGTTGAAAGATATACTATGAAAACCAAAAGCTGATATAGTTATACTAATAGCTGACAAAGACGACTTTAAAGAAGGAAACATTAATAGAGATAAAGAAAAACATTTCATAATGAAAAAGTAGAAGATTAATCCAACAGGAATATAAAATAAATCTATATTGTTTACACCTAATAACATAGTCTCAAAATATACATGGATCAAAATTAAAAGAGCTAAAAGAAGAAACAGACAAATCCAGACTCACAGTGGGAGATTTTAACATACCACTCAGAGAAATAGGTAGAAAAAAGCAGACTGAGAAATCAGTAAGTATTAAAGAACTGAGCAACAGGATTAACAAACATGACCTAAAAAAGACCAATGCACTCAACAACCACATAATACGCTCTCTTTAAAAATGCATATGAAGTTAGGCTTTAACAAATTATTGTAACGACTGAAACATTATACTGATTTTTTTTTTAGTCTCCAGTTCTTGGAGCAGCTAGAAGGAAAAACCTGAAATTGGGTAACCGCAACCCATACCAAACTATGAAATCTGTTCTATAATTACTTGTTAAAATGTACTTTGAAATGTATTGCTTTTCTGTATATATGTTATATTTCATAATAAAAAAACATTTAAACAATGCATATGGAGAATTTATCAAAGTTAACCACTTGTTGGTTCACTAGCAGGTTTCAAAAATTTCAAAAAATTAAAATTACAGAGTAAGTTCACTGACCACAGCAGGAATTAGGCTAAGTATCAATAATTATCTCATAGCTAGAAAACATCCAAATGTTTTACAAATTAAGAAATACACCTTTAAATAACCAATGGGTTGAAGAAAAAATTAAAAAGGAAATTAGGAACTGTTTTAACTGAATCATAATGAAAAATCAACATATGGAAACCTGGATGCAGCTAATAGATGCAGTGGGTAAAATCAGCGGACTTGAATACTACCAAAGAAGAAAGGCTGAAACTCAATTATATATATCTCCAGAAATAAAATAAAACACTACATGGAACCCAAAAGAGAAAGAAAGAAGGAAATAAAGACAAATAAATAAAAATAAGACCTGACACTAATGAAATTAAAAAACAACTGTATATAATCTTGATCATGTTCTATTTCATAATACAAGTGACAAACAGGTGTGGTCACAATGTGAGAAATTACCATACAGTAGATTTATGACTGTGCTTATAAATATATATATATATATATACACACACATATGCATTTATACACACGTATATACAATATATATACATACATATATTACTATAGTGAATTTCTCAATCAGTAAACGATTATGCTTTTCAAATTTGGCTCACATGTAGGGTTCCCTTGGCAGAAAATCCTTAAGGGAAATAAAGGACAGTGGAAAACTAAAATCATATGCTGCAGCCCCAAATAACACTTTAAAAAGTCTTCTGTAAACAACAGAACAGATAAGAGATGTAAAGTTCCTGCAAGATACAAACAATCTGGGGCTCACTTGCCAATCCCCACTTCTTTTTAATGTTTCCTACATGGAAAGGAAACCATCCTACTGCAGTCCCTGTCCTGTGCACGTGGGTAACAATGCCTGGATGGACACAACCCTTGGGCTGCGTCTGAATGATACATCCCTCCTTCCATTTATATACAAACCCTATTATTCCACCACCCTACTTAAAGAAAATGTAACCAAATATATGTTTCTCAGGTAAAAACCTCCAACAAGGCTTGGTTAAAGAAGTAAGCCATGATACACAAAAACTAATCCTGGGACAACTCTGAAATAGATCGGACCTAACAAGAGCTACATTTGTCCACATGGAACAGATCCACAGTTGCAAACTCTGGGAATCCTGGAGTATGACGGCTGAAGACCAATACATTGTCTACAGCTTCTATGGGTAACTAGAGGCTGTTTCTGTAACACATCGTCTCCCCCCACCCTCATCCCCATTCCCAGCAGCCTTCCCAACCCACCCATAATGAAGGAAAGGGCTGATGTGGACTAATCAAATTCAAAGAAGTAGCCTAGGCCAGCTATGCCCGCAGTACTGGGAAAATAGTTCTTCTCACTAAAAGCTATTTTCTGGTCTTTTTTAGTAGTAATGAATCAAAATCCACAAATTCTGGTTTGGTTTCAAAGCACAAAGAACCTGTTTTGCCTGTAGGCTCTTTCCAGCTATCTGAATGAGCAGAAGGTCCTGCCTAGTTTGCCTTCATTCTGTTTGGGGTTTGGAGCCAAAGCCTGTCCCAGCCATAAAGGGATCCTTGGCCTTTGTTTCTCTTCCCCTGATGACATTCCAGGCAGAGTGTGGGGCTGAGTGCAGGGTTTGGGTGTTCCTGAATAGCCTGGACAAACACCATGTTAAACACACACCAGCATTCCATTTCTAAATCTCACTTCCTTACTGTAAAGTGCACAGTTGCCAAACTAGGAAATGGCAGAAGGAAAAAGATAAGAATCACTGCTCTGTAAGCTTAATTAGGTATTGCCTTGTATTCTAAGACCACATGAGAAAAACGACCTTAAAACTTTTCTATTAAATTTTAAGGAGATTCTTTACTCATCTCTATAAGCTAAGTTGTAGGATAGGACCATTTTTTGTTGTTGTGATAAAAGAACCACTGGAATAATTACTAGAAAACTTTTGTTTTGATTTTAATGGAACTCTGCTTGTCCTTTTCGTTATCTTCATGCTGTACTTTGGAAGAATATCCAAATTTAAATATCACTGGCCCTGTGACTAAAAAGGCCTAAAAACAGAAGCTATCACTCAATAGATAACCCAAAGTTTAGGCAATTATTTATGTTACAGATACTTAGCATTGGTGATGAGGTTTGAGGTTTCCAGGGTGTATAAAATATGAAAGATTGTGGACAAAGTCATTAAATAAAACAGGATGCCAAAAAGCTCTGTGGCTACACGTTTTTATTTTTAGAACACTCTTCTATGATCGTTTATTCCATCTAAAAAATACAACTTTAAAGTGTAAATAGTCCCCTGAGGGTGAAAATTTGATTTTCTAATCTCTCCTACCAAATATAGACATCTCACCACTGTTAATGCAAATGATTCTGCAAAGCAGCACATTTACAAATGACTATTAAGCTAAATATAACATTAAGTACAGTCCATCAGTTCTCATTTCCTACACAGGATGAAATTTCAAGTATTAATCTAGTTTAAAAATCAACTTGTCAGACTCTCTAACCACATTTTTCTCACTTCCCTTATTAAAATATAACATAGTCAATATGTATATCGCTATTTGTCATTTTTTTTAAACCACTTCACATACACTATTTGGCTTGAATTCTAACAGCAAATTTGTGAGAAATGTGTTATTACACTATTGTACAGTGTGCTGGTTTGAAAGGAAGTATGCTCCCTAAGAAAAGCCATGTTTTAATATAAATCCCATTTCATAAAGGTAGAATAATCTCTATTCAATACAGTATGTTTGAAACTGTAATGAGATCATCTCCCTAGGTGATGTGATTTAGTCAAGAATGGTTGTTAAACTGGATTAAGGGACGACATGTCTCCACCCATTTGGGTGGGTCTTGATTAGTTTCTGAAGTCCTATAAAAGAGGAAATATTTTGGAGAATGAGAGATTCAGAGAGAGCAGAGAATGCTGTAGCACCACAAAGCAGAGAGTCCACCCACCAGCGACCTTTGGAGATGAAGAGGGAAAATGCCTCCCGGGGAGCTTCATGAAACCAGAAGCCAGGAGAGAAAACTAGCAGATGACGCCATATTCGCCATGTGCCCTTCCAGCCAAGAGAGGAACCCTGACCGTGTTCACCATGTGCCTTTCCAGATGAGAGAGAAACCCTGAACTTCATCAGCCTTCTTGAACCAAGGTATCTTTCCCTGGATGCCTTTGATTGGATATTTCTATAGACTTGTTTTAATTAGACATTTTCTCGGCCTTAGAACTGTAAACTAACAACTCAGTAAATTCTCCCTTTTAAAAAGCCATTTCATATCTGGTATATTGCATTCCGGCAGCTAGCAAACTTGAACATACAGATAAGGAAAACTAAGATTCAAAGGTTTAAGGAGCTTCACCAAACTCATACAGCCAAATAGCCAAGCCAGGACTTGAATCCAGACATTCGAATTTTCAATACTCTGTCCAACCTGCTACACTATGAAATCCTTATATTGCTGATGAATACATTTCACTACCTAAAATTTAGAACACATTGTCCTGAAATCCCTGAAACTTTTATACAGCAAACCAGTGTCAAGCATTTACAATGGTTTAGACTTTACACAGGAAATATTAAAAAGCTTTAATGAGTACATTTAAAAGTATTTAATAGTATTTAATTGCATCAATTGAAATAAGTCAGAGAAAGAGGGAAAGGCGAAAACCCTAATACAGAGAACAGCACTTTAAAGAGGAATAAACTAAAGAAAAACAAGAACCTCAAAAACTCTAGGTGCTAGCTGAGTTAGGTAATGTTTTTAAAAGTGCCTTTCCTCTTTCATTTTTGTGTAGTGGACTCCACTGCTTGTAAAGGAAGGTCATCTCTTCATGTGTGAAGGAAGGGGACTTGATATTCCCATTGATCTATCAGGTAGGAAATGTCTTTGCTGGATGCCAGCCCTGCCTACCCTGTCCCTCCGAATGCTAAATTCCACTTATGTTTCCAAACTTCTAACCAGGAAGGGTAAGCCTGACCTTGACTTCTCCAACTTTTCCTGACTTTGTTCTGCCATGGGGCAACATGCTTACCTCTGTAATTACACTCATCAAGATGCAGTCATTGATTTACTCTTCTATGACTCTTACTGTAAATACCTTTAAGCTCTCTATAAAAAGAGACCATGTAATATTCAACTTTGTTTCCCCAATGAGTTATATAGATATAGGCCTTGCCAAAAGTGTCCAATCAACATCTGTAAAATGAGTGAAATCCATGTGTTCACACTTGTATTATGGCATGCTTACACCCTACATAAATACAGCCAAGGACAGCGAGAGCCTCACAAAAGCACGTTCATTTGGTGACAGCAAACTGGAGAAAGGTCCCTGGTGAGACTAGAAGGGCTTTACTTAGTTCCAAAAATTTGTGACTATTTGCTAATGAAAAATTACTTTTATTTTTAGCCTTCTTGATAGGTACTATTCATTTAATAATAAAAAATAAAAACAACCCTCCTGAAGCGCCTGAAAGTTCTGCATTTCTCTGGGATCTATCGATGAGGTATTGCAGAGAAGTCCCTGCTTTGGGAGGACTGCTGCACGTTGAGTTTCTTCCTAATTAAAGATTCTGAAACTCAGAATGGAAAGACTGCATTCTAAAGGCACCACCATTACCAAGAGGCACAAAAACCTTCTTCAATAATACTGTTTATATTATTATTAGTAATAATAATAATAATGACCAATTTTTTTTTTAAGTTCATTTTGTGCCAGGTGCTGGACCAGGAACTTGGCATGCATTATTTTATTTAATTTTCACCACATTTCTATGAGTGAGTTATTATCATTGTCACCATTTCCCCACGAGGGAACTGAGATTTAGAAGATTATGTAACTCTACTTACATCACAAAACTAAGAAAGGCAGAGCCAAGATTCATACCAAAGGCTGTCTGGCTCCAGAATTCAAGCTTTACCAAGTCATGCTTGGTAACCGTTCTCCAGATGTTTTCAATTCAAGTAGGGCTCAAGAGAATGGGCTTTGGAGTCAGACAGAGCTGTAAACAACCTCAGTTCTTCCACTTATAGCTGTAGTTTCCACATCTGTAAAATGAGGATTATAGATGGCTACTTAACAGTGTTGTTAAAAGACGTAAGTTGGATGATATTTGAAAGTGAGCACAGTGTTCCACAGAAAATAGTCTCCTCAATGAATGTGTTAAATGGAAGAATTATCATGAGGTCCTAAACTAAGACAACAACAGTGAGGAAAGAATGTCAAAAACATTTTTAAGAAAAAAAAACATATTTAAGAAAAATTAAAAGGTGGATATTTAGGACTTGAATGCCTAGACAGAGGGGATCAGGAAGACTCTAGAATGATACACAAAACTATAACCGCATTCTTCAAATGTCTAATATTCCCTTACACCAAATGCAAATATTTCAACAATACCAAGGAATACTAGATTCTCTAGTGAAAATCTGGTTAGTACTACAAATTCCTGTGCCCTAAAGTTTTGTTTTAATTTAAACTGAGCAGAAGTTGCTGAGCAGACCAGAGAGTCATTTACTTTCTGCATTTTGCATCTTCATCTAGAAACTGAGACATAATAATAATATTTTACTGGTGATAGATAAAACAGCTCCTAGCACAGTGGCTGAAACAGCATAATAGATAAACAATAAAGGTAACATATAATCATGTTACTGCCAATATAATCCCAGGGGAAAAAAGACTAGGAAAGAAAAGGTGATTGGCAAAATAAAAATTTCCTTTTCCAAAAGAATAAATTAAAATGCAGCTAGGCTGACACCACATTTAATTCAGATATACAATTCTCTGAATTTTAGAAAGAAATCTCTTTCCCCAGCTTGCATTATAAACTTAAAAATATATATAGCCATACAATAAAGTGTCCTCCTAGATAAGTTAATTCTACCAAGTATACAAATGCACAAGTTTTAACTTGAGAAGGCTACAGAGAGACCCACTCTGTGGTAAAGCTACAAAATCAGATGAATTAAAGGCTGAGGTGAGTGTGGGTGGATCAGTGCAGTTATACTGTAGAACAAATAATTCCTCACAATACCAGCACCATTTTATTTGCCTTCCCTTGTTATGACACACTTGTCCTCGAATGACTGTTTTCAGCAGGAAAGAAGAGCATGAAATGCTTTACTTCTGACTCTTGCCCTATCTAGTAACATTTAAAAAGCAATAACTGTTAACACAGTTCTTCCCACTCCACTCCTGAAAGAAAAATTCTAAACCCTGTAGTTCTTTCGGTCCCACAGGCTCCAGCTGCCATGAGGATAAAGGTTGCAGAGGAAGCAACTAAATAAAAACAAAACAAACCAACAAAAAGTAACATCATGGGATTAGCGACTTCAAGAGAACGCAGCTTAAAGGGTAATGTTTCATGTGCATTCTCTCAGTTGGGCTAGCGAATGAAAAACACAGACCATGCTCCTAAAAATCAAAACATTCAAGGGACGAGAGGAGGAAGGGTGGAATCATCTGAGGCATAGTAGACATCCAAGAGTCTAAAGTCAATGACTTGATATAACCAATGCATTAGGGCTTTTCTTGTGCAGGGAAGGAAAAAACGATGTCCACTGCGCCCCCCTTTGCTCCACCCCAATACAGTCCATGAACTAGGCAAAGCTCTGCCCTTGGTACCATCTGAACCTCGGAACTGGTACTTCTAATCACACACTTTCTACTTCTCTGTTCTCAATCTCACCTGCAGGTCGCTTCACTCAAAACAGTAAGGAGAAAGAAGGATCCTTATAAAACAGAGAACAGAAGTTCTTAACTTGGGTTCCCAGGGGTGCTCCAAGACTCCAAAGGCATCTCGAAATTATATGCAGCTTTTTACGCCAATGAAATTACTGTGCATTTTTCTGGTGAACGGATACATAATTTCATCACAAGGTCAAATGGGTCCTTGACATGGAAAAAGCTTGTTATGATAAAAATGTTCAGTAATGGATGGTGATGAAGGTAGCACAACATTATGAATGTAATGAGCAGCACAAAATTATATATCTGTAGGTGGTTAAAGGGGGAAAACTTAGGTTGTACACATGTTATTAGAATTACTTTTTAAAAAAATCAAACTACGGCACTAGATAGACTTTGAACTGAAAAAGTACATAACGAAGGTTAAAACTCTGCTGCACTCTCTGAGATTTTGCTCTTTACACAGGAGTTCATAATGAAAGATTTCTGGGACCCAAGAGATGGGAAATTTGGGCTTTCTAAGCCCTAGGGAAAGCCACACACAAAACAGTACAATGGGAAAATGAAAAGCCACCCCTCTACTCCACATGTCATCAGCAAGAGCTGGTTTCACATCTAATTCACAATCCTGGAATCTGAGGACTGGAAGCACCGAGAAGGGCCCAGTCTTGGCTCTCTGAACTGAGGTCCACAGAAGCCAAATACCTGTGGAGGTCATGCTCACAGAACAGCTGCAGGGCCCAGACCATGTGCCCTCTTCTGAGCCCTCCTCTATTTCTGTTCCCACCATGCCCCTGGGTTAGAAAACAATTAAAAGAATCATTCGTTAAAATACTTCTTAAAAATGTTTTTGAGTGAAAGTGGTTAAATGTAGAAGTAGTTTTCATTTAACACATCATCTGTGGTGACAAAAATCAGCCTGCAAAACCAGTAAGTAGATATAATTCTCAAGATCAATCTGGGTGAGTGCTTTAATATCTGATTACTTGAGGCCTAATAGGAAACTGTCAATAAAACGTCCATCCATGGAGAGACAGTCGAGGTGAAGCACACCACCTACTGACTTCCAAGTAGCTGCTGGCAGGTCTCTGAGAATTCAATACTATCAGCTGGAACACATTTAAACCAGGTCCTCCCAGGGCTGTAGTGTACAGGGGACCATATGGCCCCTGAAGAACACTTCAAATAGGCAGCTGTATAGCTATAATTAAATCTGTAGTAGTCATGCTATTATTTATTTAGCAGATTTTTTTAATGTACCCTTCACTGAGGTCTCTGAGAACATGTACCAAATTAGAACAATAGAGAATACTGCAGAAGTAGAAAAAGGGAATTGAAGAGAGAGAGGTTCTGATACAAGGACAGTTGTATATAAAACTTTCCCTGAGTGAGTCTTCATTTGTATCTGGGGGCCACTGAGCCATCAGTAGGTGATGATCGCTGACTTTACTGGGATGGATGTTAGGTCTGACTGCCCACTCACTCCCCTGTTCCAGAGTATGCTCTAGCCCAAAGATCTGCCTCTTACATTTGAATTCCCTTGTGCCATTCATTTGACATCAAATCAAAGCCCATCTGGTCCACTTTCCTGTCCAGTGACTATATGTCCTAACACATTGTCACTTGCTTCTTCTTAAACATTATAGAGAAAGAAGCTGCAATCAAATTCAATAATTAATACCAATGTCTGTGCCCACTCCCCAACCCTTCTCTACTCCCTTCTCTGGCCTAGAACACTGTTTGATTGAAATATGTACCCCAATAAATGTACATTTTTAATCTTAATCTGCATTCCAATGGGTATGAATTTACTCGAAAATTGAACTTTTTGAAGATAATATTAGTTCCAGTGTGGCCAACCGAATCATGGTGGGCCCTAACCTATATTACTGGAATCCTCTAAAAAAAAAGAAATTCAGATGTGGTCAGTCATAGAAAACCACAGGGAGGAGTCTGAAACTAAAAATCAGGGGGAAGTAGAAGAGCAGACACAAGGAGAGACGGAGAGATCCCCATGTGATAGCAGGCAGAGGTGCAAGCCAAGAAACCCCAAGGACTGCTGTAGCCAGCACCGAAATGCTATAGACTACGGGAAGAAAGCATGGCCTTGCTTATGCCTAGAGTTTGAACCTCGAGCCCTCCAAACCATGAGCCAATAAATTCCTGTAGCTTAACCCTACCCACTGCATAGTATTTGTCTTAGCAGCTTGGCAAACTAACATCCTACATTGTCTGCAGGTTTGTTTTGCCATCTATAATGAGAGACCTTGGAGCAGGGTTTATCTCCTCGTCATTTCTGTAATCCTATCCCTAAAATGGTGTTTGGTTCAAATGAGGAGTTAATAAAATCTTCATTAATAAGTTAATGATAATATTCTATTTCCTATCTAGTACATCCTTCCATTGAAATAACAACTATCTTCATGAAACATCCATTTTCTATCACAATTTTACATATGAAGCAACAGATGACAAATCTACTCCCTCTTACTGGAAGGCAATCTTCTTGAACTTCTCAGCCTTCAATCTCCTCTGAAAGATCCAGGTGAGTTACATCAATTATTCTTCTTAGGTTAGTGCCAAGTATCACACCCCTATTTTTGGATATTGTACACCCTTGAAAAAAATTTAAACCTGATCAAAGTCATATTTAGAAAATATACACAAAATGTAAAACTTTCTGTAAAGATCAAGTAGGATTTTCCCTGTCTACTTATTCACTTTATATTTTAGACTCACATAGTTTACTTTTATTCTTGTTAAATTCCTTGTGTCAAGATCATTCTCCATACTGATCTTGTCATTTAAAATTCTAGATAGCTGGACTTTTTATCATCTGATAGCCTTTATGTGTCTTAATCCAAATTGCTAATCTGATCATCAGGGCAGTACAAATAAAAATCGCCATGGCATTAGAAATCCTTTCCACAGTGACAGTAGGTTTATTAACATACTTTTGAGTACAGCTGTTGAGCTAAGAACCCTGTTATGATCACACAGACTCAGATCTTCAAAACACTTACAAAAATACCATGATGGATTTTATTACTTGCTTCTATTCATTACACACAGCAATGACCACCAATTGAGAAACTTTTCCTTTAAAGGGCCAAACAGATAATATTTTAGGCTTTGCCACCCATATCCTATCTCTGTCAAATATTCTTTTTTTTTTCTTCTTTGCATAACTCTTTAAAATTGAAGCCCTTCTTAGCTTGTGAGCCACACAAAAACAGGCTGTGGGCCAGACAGACATCATCTCTTCACTTCTAGAGCAAATGGTCTATTGGCAAAGGCCAACATTTAACCAAAAATTAAAATATGCAACTATTTGACAATAGCAGGTCCTGGCCTAGATTGAGAAGTCAAGAAAATTTCCCTGAAGAGGTGATATTTACACTGATGAATAATGGGTGAGCCTGAGTTGCCTCGATAGGAAGAGCATTTCAGCAGAGGAAATGGCATGTGCAAAGGCCCCAAGGCAGGAGCAGGACTGGCATGCTAGTGGACATGAAAGAACCCCAATGTGGTTAGAGAACACCAACAAGGAGAGACTGCAAAACGGCTTTGGAGAAAGATATTAGGCAGGATTTCACAGGGCTCTGAAGGTCATAATAAGGTTTCTGGGCTTCATCGCAAGGGCAAAAGGAAGCCATAAAAAGGTTTCAAGCAGAAAGTGACATGCCTTTTCACTACAAGTCCTGTCTTATTTTTCCATATACTCTGCATACTTTGTCAACTTTCTACGTTCTCAGATTTAAAAATCATGATGGGTTATGTGAACACAAAAACAATTCTTAATATACTACCACAGATTGGCCACAGGCTTGTTTGCTTTTAGGAAAAGAGAGGAGAAAGAGAAAACAGCACCACCACAAAATTTTACCTTTATACTCCTAGAGAAACTATTTAGTATGAAATCATTCTAAATTAGGATCTTTCCTAACAAGATCTTTGCTACTTTCTCTCGAACCCGTCCAATAATTAAACACGTATTGCCTCGCTTACTTTACTTGCTCCATTTTCTGTCTGTTTCATATGTTCCCATATTCCCACATTCAGAAGAAGATCGGTCAGGGATGGGGAAAGTGAAATACTACTAAGCACCTGCTCTGTGCCTAGTGTATTTCACAAACATTATCTCATTTTATTCTCATAATACAAGGAGACAGGTTTTACAGCCCTCACTTTTCCAATGAGAAATTTAAGGCTCAGAGACATTATGTACTCTGATCAAGATCACTTACCTAGCAAGAATGAAAGCCAGGATTTGAAGCAATATCTCTTGGATTAGAAAACCCAGGTTTTTTCTGTATAATGCAAAATGCATTTCTCCATTATCCAGAAAACTCTGAAATCACTCTAAACCTTCTATTCCTTTTATTTAAATCCTTTTCTCCTAAATCTTTCCATACTGAGTATTGCAAGGCATAGCATAAAGACAGTATAAACTATAGCATGATTTAGACCAAAAAGGTACAGATTTAAAATATATACAAGCATAGGAGTGTAGAGATCCTAGAATATAACATTAGAGAAGGTAGGATCTTCCAATAAAGGCTTCTATTTTCACCTCTTTGTGTTTATTATTTTAATAGAACCTGCATGTTGTGTTATTTTAACACATTTTTAAGAATGAAAAACCACATATGATTTTTAAAAGTATAAATGGAAACCAAAACATGATATAAATCCAGGTCTTTCAAACAAACTAACTGCATTCTATGACCCTTACTAGGACTTCATTCAGAGGGTTTCACAAGACTCATGGGTATAAGAACAATGCTGCTGTGCTCCCGTGAAAATCTCCTGACATGTTTTCACAGATGTTTTCATAGCATCCTCACAAAAAGAGTTACACTTGAAGACCCCTCACTTTGGAAAAGAGTTTCACAACTATTTCTAAAGTAGTAGTAGCACTGCTATTTTTCTAAATAAGATCTTCCTTCCAGAGTGCAGTGTCAGGGAATAAGATCTTGGAGATCAAAATTCAACCAGAAAGTAAATTACCACCTAGTTTTCTTTCACACAAAAAAATCAATGTAGAGGCCACTTACTGAAATTTCTAGAATTCCACTTATTTATTACTCGGTACTATAAAGTGATACTGAAAGAGGTTTTCATCTGTAAATTTCATTTAAGAAACAACAAGCAATGCAATAGAAAGAAAACACAAGATGAAATCAACTTATTTTATTTCTGACCAAAAGGTTTTTCTCAAACAAGTCATCTTAATACACAGCTATATTTCAGCTTGACCTATTCTTGTTTTAGTATCAATAATATACTTGGATCATTACCATAATGCTATCCTTGGAACCCAAACTATGAGAAAACTGTGTAATTATAACATGTAGAGTATAATAATGTAGAGCACTAATAAATTCAATGATAAACACCATTCAATGATAAAACCTTTCTAAGTTTGATCTGCCGTATCCCTAATTTCATACTATTTCATGTCTTACAAATGAAGTAGCTCATCTCCAAAAGTAGAATGTAAGATGGTATATTATCTGCTATACTTGGGAAAACTTAGTAACAACATATCCTGCAATAGAATATCTTTCTATGCTGACAGCTGCTTTTTTCAATATGTCCTGTGACACTCTATATTTTGTTTTAATTAAGGAAAAAAAAATTGATGCTTTCTTCAAACTATGTCAGTCAGCCAGTTAACTGTGCTTGAGTTATCGGTGTAAGAAAAATGGATACATAGGGTTTTAATGAAAAAAGCAAACTACATGTAAAGTGTTCACATTTACGTGATTGTCCTAACTGGAAAAAATTAAAAATTTATGACATGAGTAAGAATGTGCATTTCAAGCAACCACTGAACCTAAATAAAACACTTCATCATGGCCATGAGAAAAAAATAACTTTTTAAGAGTTGTCAGAATGCAAAGATGAGATAATAGAAATATTTTGAGAAATCCTGTTTTTCTCTGAGAAACTCCCATACTCTTAGTCATTTTTACAGCCTGAAAAAAAAAGGACAAGTAGAAGCTGATCAACCTCAATTAGTCATCATTATCATCAGCAATCAACTCACAAGACTCCTGCTTTGCCCCTCCCCCAGGCCCTCTCCCTCTTGTAGAGAAGACGAGACATAGCAAAAGGAAAACAAACAAGTAAGTCCATGCTAATTAACAAGTGATGCAAATAGTAAATATAGGTGCTGTAGAATTTCAGACAAAGCAGTCATTAATACAAACTAGAATATTCCAGAACGAATGTAAGGAAAAGTAGCACTTGATTTAGGTCCTGAAGAAGACATAAACTTGGCAAAGTAAAGAAGAAAAGAGATGCTTGGATCTGATGGAAATGTGCATGGGGTGACAATATTAGTAGAAAGACAACCAGACACATTTATTAGGGTGCAGGTGGAGCAGGGGAGTACAGACGTTAACAGTATGAAACCCCGAAAGAGCCAAATTAGCAATGTAATTTTAAAGGTAAGGAATGGCTTTCATCCCACCCCATCTTACTGCAAAACAAAACAAAGCAAAAAAAGAGAGAGCATTATTAACACATTTAAATAATGAAAATGACAATTATAATTAAGGTTTATATAATAATTAAAAGTATATTAAGGGCGGTGCAATGGTGGCTCAGTGGCAGAATTCTCGCTTGCCATGCCAGAGACCTGGGTTCGATTCCCGGTGCCTGCCCATGTCAAAAAAAAAAATGTATATTAAACACTCTTCATACAACAACCCTGTAGAGAAGGCATTTCAGATAGAATTATAATGCCTATATTACAAACCTGGAATATAAGTTCAAAGGAGTTAAGTTTTAACATGCTTATTTCAAGTTTTCAAAGCTAGTCCCACGATCACTTTAATAAGGACGTTCCATAGTAACTGCTTTTCCCTTTTATTGGAAAAAAAAAATTAGGGTTATGATGCTGTTTATCTACCAAACTTAGTGACCTAGAATTGAAAAATCTGTATTGAGGGTGAATAATGAACAGCTGATGACTCAAGGATCGTTGGGGTGTTTCAGTAAAGTGTAAGCACAGATCTGTAAATCAAGTGAGTTCTAACACTCAATTTTCTGGCATGGTTATCTATTCTACTTTTGCTAACGCTCCAGATGACTCTAACTATGAAAAAAAAATTTAAATCTTGTTTACATTTCATCAAATTTGGGGAGATTTTGACCATGTTTCAAAGAATTTTAAGAGTCACATCATTTACCCTTTATTGTATAAACATCATTCATTTGTATTGTTAAATTGCAGATAGTTACATTCCATTTCATTTTTCCTCCCACTTTCTCCAAGGAAGAATACTTGATTGTGGCTAAAATGCTTATCTTCTCTTATTTACTTTCTCTAAGCAGAGAGATACTTTTAAAGTCCCTCGTTTCTCTGTGATCAACTGCTCCGGCCCACACAGTTATCTTGTCTTTAGCTGAACTCCTTCTGCACTTTGCTGTCAGCACCAAACAGTTATCTATTCTCCCCAGCCAGATATAAATGCACAGTATGAGATCATACATTATTCCTTTTTATATTATTAGCCTCACTCTTCTCACTGGCCTCTAACAGACACACTGTAGCAACACAAATGTCCAGTCTCCTAAAACCCTTAAATTTTTTCTAATTGTCATTATTGTTTTTTTAAATAGTAATTGTGGTGATCAGTCTATTCAGCAGGCTGTGTGCCTCAAAGACAAACTAAAGTCCAGAAACTACAAATTGGACCTGTTCGACTCACTATGGCTTGTGACCTAAAACAGATCCTAATCCAAATAGGTATAATTTATTACACTCCTTAAGAGCTCAGGCTCTATTGAAGGCCAGATGCTGTTTAACTCTAATAATTTGGAGTCCGCCAATAAGTATATTAGGGTTTATAGCACTAATCCCATAGCATTAGTGTAAGTGCTCAATCTATGTTAGTTGCTGATACTTATTCTTAATTTTTCTTTACATAGGAATGGACTCTACACTATCAAGTAGAGTCACTGACCAATAACAGGTCAGTTTGTTTTGAAGATGAACGCTATTAAAATGTCTCCCTGTGCAATAACTGGGTTACTTTCTAGCTTCTTATATGCGTATACAAAGAACACTAATTAGGCAGGAATGTCAACTTGGTATTATTAACCACTGGCTTTCAGATTGTAGAAAATAATATAGCTACCTTTTAACATGAGAAAAAGGAAGCATGGTTGTTTTCATTTTAGTTCAGTTCTAGAAAGGGAAACCAGACCACTGGTGGTAACAGACGGAGAAATCAGGAAGCTGTGCTGGTGACTGATAAGGTCATGAGATTCTGCTGAGGCAAATAAATCAACTACCCACTGGATCAATCAAACAAGTAAGCTCAAACAGTGGGAAACCCTTTGCTTTCTGAAGAAAAGCAAGAAAAACTTCCTTCCACAATGTGGCCTCTTCATACATCTACTCTGCAGCAATTCCCCGTTGAGAGGGAAATAGGGGAGCAGCAGATTCTGCTAATAGTCAACATGTTAAGAATGGTTCACCTATCTTTTTGTTATCTGTCCCAGATGACAACACTCCTTCAAAGCTTGTAATAAAAAACTCCCATATAAGGTGTAACGCATTGTATTTAGTTACATTTGCAGTCTGGACATAAATTCACTTAAAATTCTCTTGGGGGTGGAAGGAAGGGAATGCAGAGCCAAGTTGCAAATGTGTTGAATAGTGCTTCAAAGAAAACCCTTGGCCAACTCTTCTTGTGATTTTTCTTTTTGTTCCTGATGCTGACCACCAAGAAGTGCCCTTCAGATGAGGCCATTTTGGTTGCCAAGGAAATTCCAACAAAGCCTGAAGGATTTTTCTCAGATCTGGGAACAGCAACACCTTTAGCAAAAGCAGTAAGAAACAAACAAGTGCCAAGCCTACTGTCAATGCACTCTTCACTTCCTAACCTCAGAATTCGGGCAGATGAGCCAGCTAGAAGATGTAATTAGACTGGAGAATAAATCCAGTTAAAGCCTCGATATTTTAAGCTTCTGAAGAAAGTCCCCAAAGTGAGCTGGGTGGCAGGTGCTAGTTACTGAGATTCTTTCCACTTTAACTGAGTTGCTAAGCTTTTAGTGGAATGAATCATAAAGGAGAAATTCAAATCAAACTGGCAAATGATATTCTAGCAGGGGAGGAGGATTTATTAAAGCGTTTAAAAGATCTACAGCACAAATAGGCATAATCTTTTGGAAGGTAATTGGCAATACAGGATGACCCAGCAATTTCTCCTCCAGAAATCTAACGAAAAAATGCAAAAAAAATTTACAACCCAGCAATTTCTCCTCCAGAAATCTAACGAAAAAATGCAAAAAAAAATTTACAACAAAGTTATTTCCAAAGGTTTGTTCGTAATGTAAAAAAGTGAAAATAATAAAATATCTATTAGTTGATCATTTAAATTAGAACATGATTCACATGTACTATGTAGCAACTGAAAAGAATATGGTAGATGTCCACAGTTGTACAGGACAACGATCATTCAAAATCCCCATGTCGTTACTCTCAGTGACCTATGTCCACCTCTAGTGCATTAAATGAGACCATTTTTAAATGGAAAACATTTTAACTCTGAACATCGTTTTTTCCCCCTTTATAACACATCTAAGGAACAGAGTTTTCATTGTTGGCAGGAATAAGATCTTGACATCTATAGCAAACACATTAAGAAATGGGCTATTTGTTCTACTGATCTATCGGTTTAAGTCACTGTGGTGCTCCTACAATGCTACTCCCAGGAACACCTCAAGAAGATGCAAACAGTGGCAAATACTTCTTACCGATTATAGAGTATCCCCAGTGATCTCTTTAACATGTAAATTAGAGTGTATAACTCCCCAGGTAAAAATCCTATAACATGTCTCACAGTGCCTAGAATAAAATTTAAAGGTCCCCCTGCCCAGTTCTCTGGCCTCATTATCACTGCACTTGCTGCCTTTGCTCCAGCTACTCTGGCCTTTTTTATCTATTTATTTTTTCTGTTTCTTGAATATACTACACTCATTTCTGCCTCAAGGTCTTTACTCTTTCTAACCAGTCTAGAAACATCTTCTCACAGATCATGCAGCTAACCCTCTTACCTAAAACAACTTTCCTGTATCTTACCACATTACCTTGCTTTATTTTCAAGACAGCACTTATCACTATATGAAACGGTCCTATTCATTGTACATCTGTTTATTGCAATTTATAATTTACCTCTCCCCCAAAGCATGGAAACCCCATGAGTCAAAAGATTTATCTGTTTCACTTGCCTCTGGAACCCTAACCACCAATAACACTCTCTAGCACCGAATATACCTTTCAAATGAATGAACAAATGAGTTCAAATCATAGCAGCACACAGTTGGGGGGTGATTTAGAAGTTCAAATTTATTGCAGCTTCACAGTTACTTGAAACCATGGTTCTAAATCTTACAAAAGACTCCTGTGTTTCTTATCTGAAAATACAAGACTGAGCTTATTTTACTTTAGACACGTGTTTATATGCTTCATTTTAATGTTCATGAAGAACCTGTTTTTAAATGAGTGCTAATCTTCTGAGCCAAGTAAATAACTTTCAAGGATGTTATGAAATGAAGAAAGTTCAACTGTCCCATTTCAAAAGTTTTTAAAAATCAGTATTAATATCAGTGCTTTCCAAGCACTTATAATACCCACAACTGCTTAGGTTTCAAAAATATGGGAGAGAGCATAGGGTGGGAGAAGAAAGCTATATTAAATGAAATTTCGTGTAAAGAGGAAAAAGATGATGGCACACATCATTTTTTGTCAATTATCTAAGAAGCAAGTTGATCCCCTTTGAAAAGTGCTCAAAGATAATCACTGCAATCAATGGCTATCCTAGCTGCCATCAAGGACACCTGGCTGAAGGAAAGCTGTTAACTGCTGAGCCACGGGGAAGCTTATCATAGTTAACAAAATTGTAGTGACTCACGATGTCAAACCACGGTAACCACCTCCTCACAGCGTGCCTTTGTTCTCAGGTTTTCAAAGATGTGATTCAATTTAGAGCTTTCCTGACACAACAGCATTTTACTGGTGCCTAAAAACATACTGAAGTACTATAACCTCAGAAATATGGACTTTTCTTAGCCACTGCACCCTCCCTCAGGCGTGGACTGAGGCCACCCAGTATCCAGTGTAACCTGCAGGTTTTCTGGCTGAGTCCAGAAAACATGCTACTGTACTTTTCAATCACTGTGAATATGGAATAGCTATTGATACTAATGGAATTTCTGAGCCCTGGGTGAGAAATATACCTTCAATATTCTAAAAAAAAAAGGCATTTCAGCTCAACTTAGTTAACTTGCCCTTATATTACACATGAGTAAGAAAAAGATTAGGGGGTCATTCTACAACAGAATGTTTATTTCTAGATTTCATTTTAAGAAAATTATTCAAACTTGTACATGGCTTAATGGTTTCATCCTCTTTCTCTCTGACAAAATATTCAAATCCAGCTCTTCTATTTCTGCAAAAGACTCAGGCTTCAAAAACAGTGATCAAGGCAGCCAAGCGTATTTAAATACAACAGGCAATCAATGGTGATAAAAATGAATATAATACACTTTAGAAATTAATCTCCAGCCAGATTCCACCAGGGGACTATGGGATAGATATTCAGATAAGCTAGCTAAATAATGAGTATGATAGAAATGATGATGAGATAAGGAGATCAAAAGCTTATGCCAGCCTTAAGTGCTTCCCTGAGAATCTCCAAAGTATATCTACATCTACTACATTCACTATAATAATTTCACTTAAGGCTGGACATTTAACTGTAGTAATTGTGAGATGTTATTGAAGTATTGACAAACTTGAAAAATAGTCAAGCACTTTTAAAGTCATTGTACCACTAAACGCAACACTTCTACAAGAGAGTGAAAGCTGAGAAGTAAATCATGAGAAAGACTAATTTTTTATCTTTACAGATGATTCATTACGCACGTGAAAACTGTGTAAGTAAACTTACCACATTTGATGAGCACCCATCACACATAAATTCTTAAAAGAACATGAAAGAAATAAGGGGAGTAGAAAAATAAGTCAATCTAAGGCAATTGGGGAAGATAGCTGGAAATTTTCTTAAAATCCTCCATAGCAACAAAATAGAAAAGGTTATTTATGTAGATTTACAAGGAGATGAGATCCATATGTATTTTTTAATCTACTTCTCCCCAGGTGTTTTTCTGCTTAATATAACATCCAAGTTGGAATGCAGTTGCAGCATTGAATCACCTAAATTTTGGCTATGCTCACTCTTCTGCTGTTAACTATTTTGAGCTATTTCTCAATAAGGCATCCGCTACTGAAATCATAAGTACATAGGCTTGGCAGAGCCAAGAAAGAAAAAGTGCAGTCTACAGATTTGTTTCTTCTGTTTTCCCCAAACAGAATCTCATAAAAAAAATATGCCATCAAGTTTTCTCACCATGTAACTGTCAGGAAGAGAAATCCTGTTCTCCTTCAGAACGCTCAACACTAAACCTATTTCTTATGCTACTAGAAAGTTATATAGCTCCAGGAAGTCATGCAGTACCCTCACAACTGTTCAAATTATATCCAAGCAGGATAATCTATCAATCAGAAACTTCAGTTCAGGTCAAATGGTATTTGTTTTGTTTTTGGCCAACTTGGACACATGCACAGGACAAGTTTGGCTTCATTGACAAGATCACTTCCAAGACTTTTGCTAATTAATAATAAAAGCTTTTTAAAAAACAAATTTGAACCTGGTAATCTTTTTTTCCCCCTCCCCGAACAGAGAAAAAAACAGGTTATAAATTGAAAGCCTTGGGTTTACTGTGTTTTTTGTTATAGTTTCATACTATTTGCAAGCCAGTTTTTTCCTTCTCATCCTAAAATGATGAAGCTTTTCAAATTGAAGTCATTGAAATACTAGATATAGAAACTGAAAAAATTAGTTTGAATTCTTTCTTTATCTTTGAATGGTGGAGAGATCATGGGTCAGTTACAAATCTTCCCTTCAAACTCTGGTGGGAGAAAAAGGACAGTTTCTTCTTCCTTTTAGGAGGCAGAGTTCATTGGATTAACTATGGCCATTGTACAGATACAATGTGGAAGCACAGTTCCTCTTATTTACTCATCAACCTTCACCTTCTCATTTTGAAAACAAAAAGAACAAAACTCTTGAATTAAATCTTCCTGGTTTCACCTTAACATGAACATGCTGACTAGGAAATGCTAGGGATAGGTATGGAAAGTTCTGGTTTGAAGGACCTCTATCACAGAGATTTTATAACATAATCAACACCCCAAAATCATAGTGTTCCAACATATTCTGCTTAAACCAGGATATTAATATAATATGTACCTTAAGCCATCAAATTTTCTTCTGAATAGGCCCAGATATAAAGACTCAAGAAGATAAATAATTTCTCCAGGTTAGCATTTTCCGGCCACTTACTGACAAATTTCTGGCAAGAGGAAAGCTGTCTCTGATAAATGAAGTCATCCTCAAAAGTTTCATCAACCAGGTATTCCTAACCCTAATCAGTACTTTCCCTGTCCAGCATCAAGATCTCTGACGAACCTCATAAATAATTAGGACACTGCATGGTCAATATTGGGTTAACCAAAATATGCAAGATAGCTTTGTGAGAAATTTTCAACAAGTTCTAATAACCTCAGTTATCCTTTTTCCACTAGAAGTATGTATCAACTAATTAGTCAATATTTAACTTTTCTCCCTTAACATCTTAATAGGTAAGGAGATAGGAGGGATGAGAGCAATCCACATTAGGGAAAATAGCATTTCAAGAGAGACAAGTTCAAGGAGATAAGAATAAATCAAAATGAAAAGGGAGACATAGAAATGACATCATCAACATGGCGATATAAGACATCCTTTGTAAAAATCTCCCCTCAGAAATGACTAAAAAAAAGTGTTGGGTAGCTGATGGCTGGGGGTAAGCGGCCGTACTGAGTCAGTCACACAGACACAGAGCACACAGCACACGACTCAGGAGACAACCCTTAGGGGTGGGTGGAAGGCGTCCACTTTATTGAGGAAGTGCACAGGCATATATAGGCTGGGAGCATGCAGGGACACGTGTCGGGCTGGGATTGGTCACCGTTGTTGCTAGGGTGGAGGGCAGATTTCTGGGATTGGTCACCATTGTTGCTAGGGCGGAGGGCAGATTTCTGGGATTGGTCACCGTTGTTGCTAGGGTGGAGGGCAGATTTCTGGGATTGGTCACCATTGTTGCTAGGGTGGAGGGCAGATTTCTGGGATTGGTCACCATTGTTGCTAGGGCAGAGGGCAGATTTCTGGGATTAGTCACCATTGTTGCTAGGGTGGAGGGCAGATTTCTGGGATTGGTCACCGTTGTTGCTAGGGTGGAGGGCAGATTTCTGGGATTGGTCACCATTGTTGCTAGGGCAGAGGGCAGATTTAAGGTTAGGGCTTTTGGCACGAACCACCACCAGTTCTGGGAAGAAAGCCGGTCGCTGCTTAGGCCATTTTGTGTTGCCTTGCATCAGCCACGGCAGCCATGTTGGCAATATTTTATGGCTTCTCCATCAATTCCTTCTTTTTTGTTTTTTAGCTTTCCAGGTAACTGTGCCTGTCTTAGGTTGCCCCCTCCAGAGGTCTTACCCATCTTTGGCTACCAGCTAAGCCACTGGAAGTGAGGGGCAGCAGCGCCTGTCTTAGGTTGCCTCCCCAGGAGGTCTTACCCATCATTGGCTGCCTGCTGATCATCACAAAGGAGGATTGTGACGCGCAGCTTTGCCAACAAAAAGGAAAAATCCCATTTGCAATAACTGGAAGACTCCGTAAATGCTGAATCAAAGAAAAAGAAAAATAATCTCAAAGACCAAGTAGGAAATTTCCCTTCCAGACTGCCAATCTGGATACTTCCCACTCACTCATCTGCATGTAGCTTGGAATTCCCACAGAGAAAGCAAGGCCCAGGTCCCTCCTGCCACAGATGCAGACTATAGAGCCACTTACAGCATAGTCCAGCACAGAGACTCAATCCGCAGAAACTTAGGACAGAGCATAAGCTGCTGAAGAATGCTGCATACAAAAGGGGCCTGTGGGGTGGTATGAGGAGAGAAAAAGAGATTACAACAGAACCATCAATAATAGGGGCACATACTCAATCCACTCTGTGCTCCCTGGACCAACTACATCCAAAACAGACCTTTTTGGATAGACACCATTTGGATACCTGGGAAGAAACCAGAGGTGCAAAAGCCTCACAGGAACAAAAAAAGGGGGGTGGTAAAGCAGGGGAAACTAAGCTGCTATAAGACAGGATGGCTGCAAGAACTGAAAAGTATAAGGAAAAGGGGGACCTGACTGAGGAAGAGAATTTAAACAAATCACAGGAGAAAATTCTGAAAAAAAAAAAAAAAAACCACAATGGTTCATGAATATTACAAAGAAAGAGGAAAGAAAGCTTTCTCCTGGACGTAAAACAATTACACCAAAAAAGTGAGATCTAAAAACTGTACCATACATCCATGGCAAGAAGCAGATCAAAAAGAGCTGAGAAAATCTGGACAGCTGAATGCAGGCTACTCTAAAGGTCCAGAATATGATGGAACAAGTATCAAAGAAGAGTTTTAACACAAGGTCAATCAACAATAAAACACTAGACAAGAGGGAGAAATTGACATTCAGAGTTAACTCATCAAGTTAACCAGATACCCAGACATCAAGAAAAATTTACAAGCCATACTAAGAAACAGGAAGATATGCTTCAATCAAGGGAAAAAAACAAAACTTCAGAGGAGATAAGGAATTTAGAATGACTAAACAAAGAAGTTCAAAAAAATCTCCTAAGCCAATTTGAGGAGGTGAGGGAAAATATGGATATAGAGATAAAGGACATTGAGAAGACAATGTATAAACATAAAGAAGAATTTTAAACTTTAAAAAGAAAAGTAAGAAAAATTATGGGGATGCAAGGCAAAATAATGAAGATTTAAAATATACTAGAGGCATATAACAAAATATTTGAAGTGGCAGATTTAAGAATCAATGAACTAGAAGACAGAACAATCTAAACCATATAGATAGAGGCCAGAATAGAAAAAATTGAGGAGTGTCTCAGGGATTTGAGTGAAAGCACGAGTGCATGAAATTAAGTGTTGTGGCTCTCCCAGGAGGTGAACAGAAGGGAAAAAAGGAACAGAGAGAATATTTGAGGAAATTATGGCCCCAAATTTCCCAGTTCTTAGGGTGCACAGGTAGTTCAGTGGTAGAATGCTCGCCTTTCATCTGGAGACCCGGGTTTGATTCCTCAACCACGCACCCAGAAAAAAAAAAAAATTCCCAATTCTTATAGAAGACACAAATATACTCCAAGAAGCACACTGTACTCCAAACAGAAGAAACCCTAATAGACCAAACAAACAAACAAAAAAATCAGAATGTCAAATGCCAAAGATAATGAAAGAATTCTGAAAGCAACAACAGAAAAGTTACTCATAACATACAAGGGAAGCTCAATAAGACTAAGTTCCAATTTCTCATCAGAAACCATGGATGCAAGAAAGCAGTGGTATGACATCTTGAAGGTAATGAAAGAGAAAAACTGCCAGCCAAAAATTCTTTATACAGCAAAGCTGTCCTTCAAAAGTGATGGAGAGTTAAAATATTCACAGATACATAGAAACTAAGAGAGTCCAACAAAAAAACCTGCCCTACAAGAATTATTAAAGAGAAGCTCTGCAAGTTGAAAGAAAAAGGCATGAGAGAGTGGCTTGGAATAGTGAGAAGAAATGAAGAATTTCAGTAAAGGTAACTAAAAGGGTAAATGCAAAATGCAAAAGTACTGTATCTTCAATATACAACTCTACTCTTTAATTCCTATACAAGTCAGAATATAATTGAACAAGAAAAAGGCATATTTCCTGATAATAGACACACTAAATATAAAGAGATAATGTGAGAAAAAAAAACAACAGAAAGATGGGAACAAAAGTATATGGGAACAGACAATGTGCATGCTATTAAAGCTTAATTGGTATCTTTTCATATTACTTGCTTATAGAAAGTATTTTTAAAATATAGAGAAACAAAAACAAGAAAGGGATCAATTACACACATCACAAAAGATCAATCATACAGAAAAAAAGGAAAAAAAAGAAAAAAGATATAAATATATTTTAAAAAACAAAGGACAAAATGCTTGGAGAACAGCATGTACAGTATTAGCACTGAATGTTAATGGTTTAAACTCCCCAATCAAAAGATACAGATTGGCAGAATGGATTAAAAAGCATGATACAACTATATGCTGCTTACAGGGGACTCACCTTAGACCCAAAGACATTATGAGATTGAAAGGGAGAGGATGGAAAAAGATATTCTAGGCAAACAATAACCAAAAAAATCTGTGGTAGTTATACTAATATTGAACAAAACAGATTTTAAGTCAAAAGCTGCTACAAGACAAAAAAGAAGGACACTATTTAATAATAAAAGGGGCAATCCACCAAAAGAAATAACAATAATAAATATTTATGCACCTACCAGGTGGTTTGGTTTGCTAAAGCTGCTGGAATATACCAGAAATGGATCAGCTTTTATAAAGGGGATTTATTAAGTTAACATGTTTACAGTTCAAAGGCCATGAAATGTCCAAATTAAGGACTCAATAAGAGAATACTTTTACTCAAGAAAGGCTGATTCTTATCAGGGGTTCATCTGTCATATGAGAAGGCACATGGCAATGCCTGCTGGCCATTTGCTCCCAGGTTTCACTGTTTTCAGCTCCTGGTTCCAATGGCCTCCTCTCTGAGCTTGTGTCTGTATCCAAGCATCTTCAAACATCCGTGCCTGTGCTGGCTCTCAACCATCTCTCTATCCATGAGTTCTTTTAAGGACTCCAGTAACCTTAAAACCCACCTTGAAAGGGATGAGTCACATCTCCCATCTAATCAAAGGTCACATCCACAATCGAGTGTCACAACTCTGGAAGCAGCTTAACCAAAAGTCCCACCCTACAATATTAGATCAGGACTAAAAGAACATGGCTTCCCCCACAAGACTGGATTAGGATTAAAAGAACATGGCTTTTCTGGGGTACATAACAGTTTCAAACCCAGCACAACAGGGTACCCTAAAATACATGAGGCACACCCTGGCAAAATTGAAATGAGAGATAGGCACCTCTACAATAATAGTTGGAGACTTCAAAACATCACTCTCATCAATAGATAGAACATCTAAACAGATAATCAATAAAGAAAGAGAGGATTGAGTAATATGATAAATGAGCTAGACCTTACAAATACAAAACACTGTACCACAACACAACAGGATATACATTCTTAAGTGCATCAATTGTATTTCAGGATAGACCACAAGTTGGGCCATAAAACAAGTCTCAATAAGTTTTAAAAGAATGAAATTATATATAAAGCATCTTCCCTGATCATAAAGGAATGAAGCTGGCAATTAATAACAGGTAAAAAAATGGAAAAATCAACAGATATATGGAAGTTAAATAGCACAGTCTTAAGCAATCAGTTGGTCAAAGAAGAAATTACAAGAGAAATCAATAAATATCTTGAGATGAAGAGTAAGAACATACCAAAACTTAAGGGATAAAGTCCTTTAAGGAAGAAAAGTTATTTTCTTGAGATCCCATTCATTCATTTTTTTCTTTTGTTGCTTGCGCTTTGGGTGTAAAGTCAAAGAAACCATTGCTTAACACAATGTCCTAATGAGGCTCCCTATAATATCTTCTAGGGGTATGAGTTCTAACTCTTAAATATTTAAATCTTTGATCCATTTTGAGTTGACTTTTATATGTGGTGTGAGATAGGGGTCCTTCTTTTTTTTTCGCAATGCACCATTTGCTGAAGAGATTATTCTTTACCAACTGAGTAGTCTTTGCCCACATGTCAAAAATCTATTGGCCTTAAATGTGAGGGTTGATTTCTGAGCTGTCCATTCTATTCCATTGGTCAGTATGTTTATCCTTGTGCCAGATCCATTCTATTTTGATTACTATGGCTTCATAGTAAGTTTTAAGATTTGGAAGTGTGAGTCCTCCAACTTTATTCTTCTTTTTCAAGATGGCTTTAGTTATTGGGGACTCTTAACTTTCCATATAAATTTAATGATAGCCTTTCAATTTATGCAAAGAAAGTTGTTGGAATTTTATTAGGATTGAATTGAATCTATATATTGCTTTGAGGAGAAGTGGTATCTTAACAATACTTAGACTTCCAATATATGAATATGGAATATCCTTCAACTTATTTGGGTCTCTTTAATTTATTTTAGCAACATTTCCTGGTTTTTAGTGTACAAATCCTTAATATCGTTGTATTCCTATGTATCAAATATTCCAAGATATGTGATCCTTTTAGTTGCTACACTGAATGGATTTTTTTCTTTATTCATTGTTGTGTACAGAAACCCTATTGATTCGAGATACATGTACATAATAATAATGTTATTAATGTACATGCCACTTTGTTGAATTCATTTATTAACATATACAATGGAAGAAAATATTTGGAAACTATAGATCAAAAAAGGATTAATATCCTATATATATACAAAGAAATCTTTCATTTAAAGAAAGACAAACAATCCAATTTAAGAATGGACAAAATACATCACTCCAAATAAAATATACAAATGGCTAAAAAAGCATATGATAATAAGATTGATACCACTGATCATCAGAGAAATGCAAATCAAAACCACAATGAGATACCATATCACACCCATTAGAACGGCTACTATTTAAAAATGGAAAATAAGTCTTGGAGAGGATACAGAGAAAAAGGAGCAATCATTCATTGGTGATGGCAATGTAAAATGGTGGAACTACTGTGGAACAGTTTGGCAGTTCCTCAGAGAGCTAAGTACTGAAATACCATAAGACCCAGCAATCCCACTATTAGGTATGCACCCAAAAGAATTGGAAGCAAGGGCTCAAACATATATTTGCACACTGATGTTTATAGCAGCATTTATTATATTACCAAAACACGGAAACAACCCAACAACTGATCAATGGATAAATAAAAAGGTGTTTTTATATATTGACAATGGAATATTATTCAGCCATAAAAAGGAATGAGGTTCTGAGCATGTGACAACATGGATGAACCTTGAAGATACAATGTTGAGTGAAATAAGCCAAAGACAAGATGACAAATATTGTATGATCTCACTGATGTGGAACAATTAGAATAAGCAAACTCACAGAGTCAGAATCTAGAAATATAGGTTACCCAGGGATAGGGTAAGGATAGGGAATGGATAGTAAAGGCTTAAAATTACAGGTTCCTACTTGAAATGACAGAAATGTTTAGGTAATGGATGGTGGTGATGGAAGCACAAAATTGTGAATGCAATTAATAGTACTGATATAAATATATGAATATGATTAAAGGGGGAAATGTTAGACTGTATATATGGTAACAGAACATTTCTTAAAAAATTCATGGGGCTATAATACACAAACACTGAACCCTAAGTTAAACTATACAAAAAGTAATAGTACAATTATAAAAAAATTTCATAAAAATTTTTATTAAAAGAATTTTAATACAAAATGCTATGATCATTGGTAACAAATGTTCCACACCAAAGCAGGATGTTGATGGTGGGGTGATAAATGGGAATCCTGTGTTACATGATTGTTCCATGGACCCATGTCATGGTCAGATTCATGTGTCAACTTGGCCAAGTGGTGGTACCTTGGGAAAGTCTTGGGCAAGTGCTGACCTGTCTGTTGCAATGAGGACATTTCATAGAATTAAATAATGATCACGTCAGCTGCATCCACAGCTGATCCCATTTGTAATCAGCCAAGGGGAATATCTTCTGCAATGAGTGATGCTCAGTCTAATCACTGGAAGCCTTCTAAGGAGGATTCAGAAGAGACAGGCTCTTCCTGCTTCAGCTGTCAAGTCTCTCCTGCAGAGTTCATCCAGACCCTCCATCGGAATCATCAGCTTCACAGCCTGCCATGCGCACTTTGGACTCTGCATTCGCACAGTCATGTGAGACACTTTTATACATTTTATTTTTGAGAGTGCTCCCTGTTGATTCTGTTTCTCAAGAGAATCCTAACTAATACAACTTGGTACCAAGAGTGAGTCTTAAGAAAAAGAACCCTAAAAATGGGTTTTTATGAATGGTTTTCTACTCTGACTGGACTCAAAGGCACTAAGGACTTTGATTTCCATAATCAGAATAACACTCCCAAACCATGAGAGTGAGTTGGCAAAAGAGATAGTCAAAATATCACCATCTGATTCTCCTAATGCTTCACTTGTATGAAGCCAGGCTCTGGGGGATAATGTTTTTGAAACCTTTTCAGAGTTTTGTGGAAATAAGAGGTATAGAGAAGTTGGCTGGTTGTTGTTAGATACACTGGATACATTAAGGAGGGAAAGGGATGGGCTTAAGGCTTCAAACAAGAAGCTTAAGCACCATCTGACAGATGTAGAAGTTTCTATGAGTATCCTGAAGGAAAATTTTATTTCCTGTAGCTACAGACTTGAGAGCTCTAAAAATCAGACTCAGAATCTTATTGTTAGAGTAGCAGCTTTACAACATAAATTGAAACTCAATGTTGCATGGTGTCTGCTGTTAAAGCGAGGGCATTGATTGAAAAGGAGTAGAATCCTGAAAAAAGGGATGGTGACATACAGATTGATAATGATGTCAAGGGTGAGGTTGAAACCCTAGGTCATGCTGTGTCTTCTCTAGATAACCTGTAATAGTCTGCCCTGAGGACATAGCTGCCCCACCACCAACCAGCCTTGAGGAGATCAACCTCCTCCTGAAGGAATTAGCCCTAGAGTGATTAAACCTGTTTCACCAGGTGACCCTGCAAATGAATGCCCTGAAGCAAATAGCTTGGAAGATATTTCTAATTCTTTTCATGACCCACCCCCACCACCCCTCATTTCTTCTTTTAGTCTAGTTCCAGACCTGTAACTAGACTAAAGTCCCAACAGGCCCCTAAAGGTGAAGTGCAAAGTATTACACATAGGGGGTACATTATACTCCAAAAAAATTGTGAGTTTTCCAATTTATATAAACAGAAATCAGGGGAATATGTATGGCAATGGATTTTAAGAGTGTGGGATAATGGTGAGAAGAATACAAAGATGGATCCAGCTGAATTTATTGATATGGGCCCACTAAGCAGAGATTCTGCAAGCAATGTTATAGCTCGAGGGGTTAGAAAAGGTATTAACAGTTTGTTTGGATGGTTGGGTAAAACATGCATAACAAGGTGGCCGACATTACCTGAGGTTGAAATGCCAGAACTGCCCTGGTATAATGTAGATGAGGGGATCCAGAGGCTTAGAGATATTGGAATGTTAGAGTGGATTTATCATGCAAAGCCTGCTTTTACACCCCAGGAATGTCTGGAGGATGCACCTTTTACCAGAACAGTGAGAAATAAATTTGTGAGACTAGCACCATCATCCCTGAAGAGCTCTGTAGTTGCACTTCTCTGTAGGTCAGATACTGCTGCCAGAACTGCTGTCACTAACCTGGAATCCTTAAACACAATGGGGATGACTGGATCCCGAGTTGGCAGAAGCCACGTGGCAGCACTTAATCACCAAAGACAGGGTAAATGTGGCTATTACAATAGACAGCATACTCAAAGCAGGAGTCCAAATTATATGACTTGCACAGATTTGTGGTATTGGCTAGTAAATCATGGGGTACCTAGAAATACAACAGAAGGGCAGTCTACTAAATTCTTGTTCAAGCTGTATAAGCAAAAGAGTTCTAGGTCAATTGAACAGAAGTCTAACCTGAATTACAAAAACACAGAGTCACAGCACCTTAATCAATTTTCAGACCTGAGACAGTTTACAGACCCAGAACCCCTTGAATGAAAGGGAGGCCAGGTCCCTTTGGGAGAGAACCCTGTTATATGACCACAAATTTATACTGTTAATCTTCCTTCAAGCCTTCTCCAAGGAGACCGGCGGCCTTTAGTCAGGGTAACTGTACACTGGAGAAAAGGAAATGATCAGCTATTTCGGGGATTATTAGACAGTGGTTCAGAAGTGACATTAATTCCAGGGGACCCAAAATGTCACTCTGGTCCACCAGTCAGAGTGGGGGCTTATGGAGGTTAGATGATCAATGGAGTTTTAGTTCAGGTCCATCTCACAGTGGGTCCAGTGGGCCCCTGGACCCATTCTGTAGTTATTTCCCCAATTCCAGAATGTATAATGGAATAGACATACTGAGCAACTGGCAGAATCCCCACACTGGCTCTCTAACTCTTGCAGTGAGGGATATTATGGTGAGAAAGGCCAAGTGGAAACCACTAGAACTGCCCCTACTGAGCAAAATAGTAAATCAGAAGTAATACTGGATTCCTGGAGGAACTGCAGAAATTACTGCCACTCTTAGGACTTGAAAGAGGCAGGGGTGGTGATTCCCACCACATCCCCATTAAACTCTCCTATTTGGCCTGTGCAGAAAACAGATGGGTCTTGGAGGATGACAGTGGATTATCGTAAGCTCAACCAGGTGGTAATTCCAATTGCAGCTGCTGCTCCAGATGTGGTATCATTGCTTGAGCAAATCAATACATCCCCTGGTACCTGGTATGCAGCTATTGATCTGGCAAATGCTTTTTTCTTAATAGCTATTAGTAAGGACCACCAGAAACAGTTTGCTTTCAGCTGGCAAGGTCAGTAATATACTTTTACTGTCCTACCTCAGGGCTATAGCAACTCTCCAGCCCTATGTCATAATCTTGTCCGCAGGGACTTTGATTGGTTCTCCCTCCCACAAGTCATCACACTGGCCCATTATATTGATGGCATCATATTGATTAGACTAGTGAGCAAGAAGTAGCAACTAGTCTAGACTTACGGGTAGGGCATTTGCATATCAGAGGATGGGAGATAAATCCAACAAAAATACAGGGACCTTCCACCTCAGTGAAATTTCTAGGTGTCCAGTGGACACCTAATCACTGGGAGCCTTTTAAGGAGGATTCAAAAGAGAAAATCTCTCTTTCTGCTTCAGCTGGCAAGCCTCTCCTGTGGAGTTCATCCAGACCCTCCATCAGAATTGTCGGCTGCATAGCCTGCCCTATGGATTTTGGACTCTGCATTCCCACGGTCACATGAAACACTTTTATAAATTTTATATTTGTGAGTGTTCCCTATTGATTCTGTTTCTCTAGAGAACCCTAACTAATATAACCCACAACTTCTCTAATAAAAGGAAAAAAAGTATGGATAGCAGCAAAAGCAATGCTGTGAGGGAAATTTATACTCCTAAGTGGTCACTTTAGAAAAGAATGAGTTCAAATCAAAGCTGTAACTGCAACTAGAAAAAGATCAGCAAACTAAACCAAAAGCAAGCAGGATTTAAAGAAATAGCAAAGATTACAGCAGAAACAAATGAATAGAGAATGAAAAAACAATAGAGAGCATTAACAAAATCAAAAGTTGGTTCTTTGAAAAGATCAAGAAAATTGACAAACTCTTAGCAGGACTGACAAACAAAAAAGAGAAAAGATGCAAATAAATAAAATCAGAAATGAAATGGGGGACATTAATACTGAACCCACAGAAATAAAAAAACATAGAGGCCACTATGAATAACAGTGTGTCAACAAATTAGACAACCTAGATGAAATGGACAAATTCCTGGAAAGAAATGAGTAATCTACATTGGCTCTAGAAGAAAGAGAAAATCTCAACAGTCCAATTACAAGTTGAGATTGAGCCAGTCATAAAAAACCTCTGAACAAAGAAAACCCCAGGACCAGAAAACTTCACAGATGAATTCTACCAAACATCCCAAGAATTAATACCAATTCTGCCCAAATTCTTTCAAAAACCGAACAGGAGGAAAGTGTTTCCAACTCATTTTAAGAGGCCAACACACACTAACACCAATGCCAGATAAAGATATTACAAGAAAAAAACTACAGACCAATATCTATTATCAGCATAGATGCAAAATTCCTCTACATAATACTGGCAAACTGAATCCAACAGCACATTGTAAGAATTACACACCATGATCAAGTGGGTTTTATCCCAGGTATGCAAGGGTAGTTCAGCATAACAAAATCAATTAATGTAATACACCAAATTAATAAAATGAAAGGGAAAATCACATGATCATCCCAGTTGATGCAGAAAAGGCATCTGAGAAAATCCAGCATCCTTTCTTCATAAAAACACTTAGAAAAATAGGAATAGAAGGAAAATTGCTCAACATAATAAAGTCCATAAATGTAAAACCCACAGGTAACATCACACTCAATGGTGAAAGACTGAAAGCTTTCCCACAAATGCAGAACAAAATTAGGATGACCACTGTCATCAATGTTATTCAATATAGTACTAGAAGGTCTAGCCAGAACATTAGGGGAAAAATAGAAATAAAACACATCCAAATAGGAAAGGAAGTAGTAAAAGTTTTACTATCTGCAGATGGCATGATCCCATATATAGAAAGTCCAGAGAAATTGACAACAAAGCTCCTAGATCTAGTAAACAAATTCAGTAAAGTGGCACAGTGCAACATCAACACCTAAAAGTCACTAGTGCTTTTATACATTAGTAATGAGCAATCTGAGGAGAAAATCAAGAAAAAAATTCCATTTACAATAGCAACTAAAAGAATCACATATCTAAGAATAAATTTAACCAAAATGTAAAGGACTTATACACGACAAACTATAAAACATTGCTAAAAGAAATCAAAGAAGATCTAAATAAATGAAACAACATACCATGCTCATATATTGGAAGACTAAATATTGTTAAGATTTCAATTCTATCCAAAATTATTTACATATTTAATGCATTGCCAATAAATGTTCCAACAGCCTACTTTACAAAAATGGAAAAGCCAAGCATGAAATTTATTTGACAGGGTAATCGACCTCAAATACCTAAAACCATCTTGAAAAACAACGAAGTTGAAGGACTCACACTTCCTGACTTTAAAGCTTATTACAAAGCTATAGTGGTGAAATCAGCATGGTACTGGTACAAGGATATGTACCTTGTGCATATGGACTAATGGAATTGACTTGAGAGGTCAGAATTAGACCCTTATATCTATGGCCAGATGGTTTTTGACAAGGCTGAAAAATCCATTCAATTGGAAAAGAACAGTCTCTTCAACAAAATAGTGCTGGGAGAACTGGATATGCATATGCAAAAGAATGAAGGAGGAGCCCTGTCTCACACACAACATGCAAAAATTTAGTCAAAATCAATCAAAGACCTAAATAAAAGAACCAGGACTATAAAACTCCTAAAAGAAAATGTAGGGAAGCACCTTCAGGATCTTGGTTAGGCAACAGTTTCTTGGGCTTTCCACCCAAAACACAAGTGATAAAACAAAAAGTTGGTTAACTGGACCGCATCAAAATTAAACAACTTTTGTACATCAAAGGACTTCATCATGAAAGTGAAAAGGACAACCTACTTAATGGGAGAACATATTTGGAAACCATATATCTGATGAGAGTATCTGGAATATAAAGAAAATCCTAAAAAAGAAGAAAAAAAGGAAGAAGAAATCCTAGAACTCAAAAATAACATGACAAATAGCTCAATTGAAAAACAGGTGAAAGACTTGATTAGACATTTCTCCAAAAAAAAGATACACAAATGGCTAAAAAAGCATATGAAAAAAATGTTTAACATCACTAAAATTGGGAAAATTAAAATCAAAACCACAATGAGATAGATACCACTTCACACTCATTAGAATGTCTGCTATTAAAAAATATGTAAAATTACAAATGTTGGAGAGGATGCAGAGAAATAGGAATACTCATTCATTACCGGTGGGCATACAAAATGGTGTAGTCACTGGTTAATGGTGCAGTCACTGGGTAAGACAGTTTGGCGTTATGCAGAAAGTGAAGTTTTGAACTACCATATGACCCAGCATTCCCACTACTAGATATAGACCCAAAAGAATTGAAAGCAGTGGCTCAAACAGATATTTGCACTCTGATGTTCATAGCAGCATTATTTACAATTGTCAAAACATAGAAACAACCCAACTAACCATCAAGTGATCAACGGACAAATAAAATGCAGTACATACCTACAACGGAATATTATTCAGTCATAAAAAGGAACGAAGTCCTGACAGCACAGATGAACCTTAAAGACACCATGTAGAGTGAAATAAGCCAGACACAAAAGGACAAATATTGTATGATCTTACTGATAGGAAATAATTAGAATAAGCAAGCTCAGAGTTAGAATCTAGAATACTGGTTCTACAATTGTCCAAATTTGCTTAATTTGTACAGAATTTCTATCTGAATTGAAGTTTTGGAAATGGATGGTAGTAAGGTAGCATAGTATTGTGGTAATTAACAACATTGAATAATATATGTGAATGTGGTTAAGGGGAAATTTTACATCGTATATATGTTACTAGAATAAAAATGAAAATATGAAACATAAGACTATTCAACACAGTGTATTCTCTTGTAAGTGGTGTACCATAGTTAACAGCACAATTACATAGTGTTCTTTCAAGAATTACAACAAACACACCACACTAATACAAGGTGTTAATAGGGTGGTATATTGCGGAAAAATATATACTCAAACACAAACTACGAACTACAGTTAATAGTACAATTATAATTTTTTTCATCAGTTGTAACAAAGGTACCCCACTGATGCGAAGTATTAATGTGGCAGATGGAATATGGAAACACTGTATCTTTTACATGACTTTTCTGTAAACCTACAATTTGTCCAATTAAAAAAAAATGTTTTTAATGTTTACATCAAACATTAGATTTATTAAACAAATAGAGGGAGGAAAGTAAAGAAATCAGGCCTGACAAAAGCAGAGATGTCTATTCGGAGGAACATAAATAAAGAAAGAAGGGTAACACCAGATTTCAGAGGGTCTTAAAAGGCAAATAGCAAAATCTGAACTTAACTTGATAGGATGCCCTTGTAAGATTTTGAGGGAGGAGAGAAAAATGAGGGCAATAATATGAATAGTGTATTAACCTGGGAAAGAATGGCAACAACAGATTGGTCCCAAAGGCTTCTCTAGCAATCCAGGTCTGAGACGATAAAGGCCCTGACTAAGGCGGTACTGGTGAAAAGGAGAGGAAAGAAAGAATCTGTGCTGGTTTGAATCTGTGGTGAACCCCAGAAAAGCCATGTCCTTTAATTCTCATGCCATATTGCTGACTGGGAGCATTGTGATTGTTCCCATGGAGATATGACCCACCCAATTATGGGTGGTAACTTTTAATTAGATGATTTCCATGGAGGTGTGTCTCCACCCATGGAAGGTGGAGTTGCTTACTAGAATCCTTCTAAAAGAGGAAACATTTTGGAGAGAGTCCCTTTTTTAGAGCCACAAGAAAGCCAGCAGATGCCACCATGTTCACCATGTATGCTTGCAGCTGAGAGAGGAACGTTGAACTTCATTGGCCTTCTTGAACCAAGGTATCTTTCCCTGGATGCCTTAGATTGGACATTTTTAAAGACTTGCTTTAATTGGGATATCTCAGCCTTAGAACTGTAAGCTTGTAACATATTAAATTCCCCTTTTTAAAAGCCATTCCCTTTCTGGTATATTGCATTCTGGCAGCTAGCAAACTAGAACAGAATCAAAGAGCCATTTCAGAAAGAAGAAAGACACTTCATCTTTCCTCTGTATTTTTAGTACTCAACAAGGCCTACAAACCTCTTTCACAAGTACAAGTGCTGCCAGTTAAAGAAGCAGACCATCATAGCAAAATGTAAAAAGAGGAATCTTCAGTGTCACCTTGACCTCAAAACCCTTTTTTTCAAGAAAAAAAGAGTCAGAGACTAAAGTCACTCAAATGAGATAAGATTAGCACATCAAGCATGAAGCCAACTAGAATCACACTCTTATATCAAAGGTCAAAACTGTAAGCTATAAGAGCAAGGATCAGATATGCAATTTTCTGAGGTAAGTCATGTATTACTGCTTCCATTTAACAGAGAATGAAATGGGTGCCAACATCACGCAGCTGGTTTGAAACAAGTACTTAGGCGTCTTCTTGCTTCATTTTCCTTGTGCTTTCCAACGTAGGCCACTTGCGCTACAACTCTGAGGGAACCCTGACACTTTTAAAATATGCTGCTTTCATTTCTTTGAAGCTTGGAGAACTTTTATTTAGTAAGCACTTTTTATAAGCATTAACGCAGTATATTTTGAAACATAATCTCCTTTCTCAGATACCCACCTGAGTGGGAAACATGGCTCAGTTTCTACCACATTCTCTTCAAAAGGAAGCTAATAAAGAGTTTGAAAACCTGATTTACCTTCACTTATTTCAAAAAGACTTTCTTTTCTCTGTTTTAATAAACATGCAGCTAACAGGACTACCTTAATTATCATTTTCTTTACCTAAAGTACCACCCCCCCAGGTCAACAATTTTTAGCATTTATTAGCCCCAAATAGTTGACCAAAGCATTTTTTCACACATTATCTCATTTAATCCCCCTAAATAGGGATTATTATTACTATTTTAAAGTTGTAGCTCCAAGAGTTAAATTGTCCAAATGAATACATTTATAAGGAATGAAGTCAGGACTTAGATTCTTATCTAAACTCCAAACCCTTTCCCACACTGCTTCTGCTTCCTTCAGAGAAAGTGTGAACCCCCATCTATACTTAAGGGTCCATTTTATGTTAGGGGCCCATCATCTCCAATCTTTTCCAGACTCTTTTTTTATACATATTCAGTCTTAGATTCCAAAGAAGCAAGAATTCTTTACTTACCTGGTCCTTCTCTGGTTTATCAGATATGTCATTCAGACTGGAGGAAGTCAGATTCCTATGGGTCATGGCTGGGCTACCTAGAAAAACAAAAGTGAGCTCCAATTAAAGACTTCTCAAAATCACAAAGACCCTAGTTGTATACTTAATAAACACTGGTAGATGGTGATGGGAATGGTGGTGATGCTTTTAATTACATTAGGATTCTATTTCCAAACTCCAGGTTGGAGTAGAAACATGATTAAATGGAAAGTAGATAAAAGCCCAAATACTTTAAGTTTTATTGCCTGATTCTAATTCAAGATAAGCTAAACTTTGAAAGTAACTTCTATAACAGTAAGAATAGAAATGAATGCATTCCTGGTTTGGTTTACTTTTTGTCACTGCCCTTTACCCTACACACATCCTAATCTAGCTAGTGTCCTTTCTTTTTCCTGTGTCCTACAGAGACCAGCTCATCCTTCATCTTCAGCAGAGCTCACCCTTGGACGCAGACCCTGGCCTCCTCACACCCAGCCCTTCTACAGCACCATTTACTCTGGTCAACTCTTAAAACCACCAGCATTCCCCTCTCTGGCTGACACGTATATTTATCCTTAGTGGGACTCTGATCCAGGATCCCCATTCTTTGATTCAAAGCAGTATATCACAGGTTCCGTGTATTTCTCTGCATTCTCATTTGCCAGACTAAAATAAGTTTATCCCTTTTCTTCCCTTAATATATCAAACCTCTAATTTGAGTCAAAAGAGGGATTTCTTCAGGAATCCTACATGGGAATAATCTCCCTAACAATATAGCTGCTGTAGGTAAAATTCACTGGCGTTCTATCCAATGATTTCAAACACTGTAAAGCAAGACTAGAGAAGAGGGACATCGAGAAATCATACAAAATTTTAAAGTAGACTGTGTTACTCAGTAGAATACTGAACTTTCATTCTGCAGTTGGACCTGAAGTTTACTAAGCAAAAGAGTAACTTTTCAAATCCAGGATTTAATCCAACCCTTGCAGGGTGCTGAGTAATGTATTCACCGTTAATCCTCAATGATCTGACTCAGGCTGGTCTTCCCAGGAAGAGGACAAGGGTTGAAAATAAGCCCCAGAGTTTGAAAAAATCTTTACATTTGCTACCAAAAATTCTTTAGATTACAGACTTTAGTTTCTTCTAATCAAAACTTTAAAACAGGGGCGGGCCGCGGTGGCTCTGCGGGCAAAGTGCTTGCCTGCTATGCCGGAGGACCTCGGTTCGATTCCCGGCCCCAGCCCATGTAACAAAAACGGAGAAACAGAATACAATAAAAACAAGAAAATGTTTAAAAACGTTTCCCTTTCTTCCTTCCTTCCTTCCTTCTATCCTTCCTTCCTTCTCTCTGTCTTTCCTTTAAAAAAAAAAAAAAAAAAACTTTAAAACATAATTTTACAAAAGAATAATATCTACTTCTAATAACCTAATGTCTATATAGGAGGTCTTTATATAATATAGTTGCTTTTAACTACTAGATCAGAAAAACCATAATACTCTTGAGCTGGCAAAACAGGAGCATTTCTACTCTGCGGTGTTGCATTGAGCAAACGTGGCAAGGAAATCTTAAATCCTTCACCTGGTTGAAAGTATTTTATTCTAGGAAAATTTGAGCACAGGGCATTTTTCAAAGGAAAGACTATTTTTAAAAAACATGCTTTACAAGCAAAATTAAAAGTACTCTTTTGAAGGCCATGTTTTCTTCTTTAAATCACATGGCAGGTTTCTAATGTCCACTCAGTACAAAAGATACTAGGTACATACTTGAATGACCCCAAATAATTTTGCACTTAAAAATAATAGAAAATGTTGAGTAGGAATATTTTATACTTTATATTAAAAGGCAAAGCCAGTTGCGTGGAAGGTTCTGACTGAATTAGTGAAGTCTAAATTATATATTCCTAATGTAAAGAAATCTTAACATTCCTAATCTTAATTACAGTTTAAAAGGAGCTTTTCATAAATGAAAAGATAAGACTGATTTGTAATTATCAAATCAATTGTATGTAAGTGGCAGTATTGAAATTATGTAAAAGCAGTTTTCTCATTAAGTAATTTAAATTTCCTGGGCAACATCCTAAATTAACTGATTTGCTTTGGAAATTCTTAATAAATACTGCAAAGGTACATTTCAGTCCAAGTAATAGTCTAACTGCTGCAAAATCTGAACATGCTGAAACCAAATGAATAAGGTTTTTTATTATAATGATAATAACCTTGACTGATGTCAAAACTTTACCAAGAAATGTGATAGGCTCCCCCATGTTTTCTTTCATTTCTGAAAGAAAAACTAACTAGCTAGCCTAAGTATGGCTAGTTAAAGTCACACTACATGGGCAGCAAAGAGGAAAAGGCACAGATCCAAGGAAGAAACGGGAAGTCAGACAGGGGAGAGAATGCTGATGCTACGAAGCAACCAAACCTACTGTCCCTCCTAACTTGATCTAACTCTTATTAATGCAGGTAATTAATATTAACAGCGTCACTAATGTTTAACCTTGGAACAAACTGGAGGAATTCGGAAGTCAACAATTCTAGGTAACTAAGCAAAAAGATCAGCATTCTTCAATCTTTACTCACTTCCCTCACTTGCAAACCCATTCCACCCCTGCCAAAGCTTTAAGCCAGACAAATATTTCCCGGTGCTCTAAATCCTTTCCTCTGAGTCTCACCTAAAACCAATAAATAAATAAATAAATAAATAACTCTGTTTTGGGGACTCACAGTTTCATCAGGCTTTTCCAGAAACATCATTCAAATCAAAGAAGACAAGGACAGAACCAAAAGAGATTATAAACCAGATTAAAACTCGCAATCATAAATTTGTGAGTGACATTTTAGGGAATCAGGGAAGCTATTACACAAGACTGCTAATAACATTCTATTGTGGGTATTTTGTACCCAACATTCAATAAGACACATTGTCAGAATAAATCAGTGCTTTCTATTTAAAGTTTTAGGTTATAATGTAAACTCCTTATGTTACAGTCCTGAGTGAGTGGGGCTAGTAGAAGAAAATGTCACCTTGTACCAAAAAAGGTGAAATACAAGAGTATCCTAAAATATGCTACTTCTTTCACAGGTAGCAATTCATTCATTCAACACTATCACTTGTAGGCCCTTTCCATCTAAAATCTAGGGCATACAAATGTCTTATGATTGCTCTTGGCCCAAAGAAAGTTTGTTTATTTAAGTTTGATTTAAAAAAAAAAAATCAGCCTTGAGTGCATAATCATAATTAATTTCCATATCACTGCTTCCTGGCCATTAGAAAAAGAAAGCTTTGGTGAAATACATTTTCAAGCAGTTTTACACAATCAAAAACAATTTCATTTTCAAAGTACCCAGTTGGCAGGTACATACTGTCTTCTGTAAAAATTAATTACACTCTGTACTAAGTTTGAAAATCGTTGTTATTCTTTAGCACACATGTAGCAATTTATAAAATCCTTTGCAATTATGTCTATTAGGATAAAATTATGTCTATTAGACAGGGGAGAGGAAACTCTACAGCACAAGCACAACACGATATTTAAACACATATGTATTATGTAAATATGTACATTAATACAGTGACACACAAATTCCCTTCCCTCTCATCTTGTAATTCTATAACTGAGCTAATAAAGAATCTAGGGACTAGTTAAAATGAAGATTGCATAGCCTATGTAATAAACCAGTCTTTTAATTCTTAGTAATAACTAAATAATTAACATTTTTAACCCTGAAAAATAGCCAAATAACACACATATAACTCAATCTGGACATTTATATCAGAAAATTTGGAGGTGTAGATCTGAATTACACAGCTTGGGACCCCAAAACTAATAATAAATTTAGCTTCAGAATAGTGCATGTTAGTGTTTTTTGCACCTCACTAACCCACTGCTATTCTTCTTTATTTCTTTATTGAGATAACAAACCTGCGAGAAAATGTATCCATCAGAGATTAAAGGTCAACAAAACTTTTTCAGTGCCAGTTACTTTAACTCATCTTTATCTACCCTATCAGTACTGTGGGATTGATACTGCTTTACCACTCTACCGATAAACAAAATGAAGTACAAGGAGGTTAAATTCATGGTCACACAGTAAAATGATAAAAACATAAATTAATCTCTTAATTCCAGTCCCACTGCCTCTGAGAGCAAATGGTCTCACTCTGTTATTTACATAAACACAACAACTCCTCATTATGTAACCAAGAAATTAAGATTTAAAGATGATTTTGATTACTGAATCATTACATAAATATTCCTTTTTTACTTTCTGGTATATAGGAGTAAACAGAAATCCATATCTGAACTCTCTAAATTGTACTCCAGCTGCCCTGATCTCTGATAATGATTGTATGGTCTTTACCTTCTGCTCCTGTGATTATAAAATCCTTATGGTTAACCCTCATTTGTACCCATTTGTCAGTTTTTCAACTTTAGAGTCTTGTAATCACTAAAGACAGCCCCTAATGCTTCTTAACGAAGGGTCCTGAGTCAGGTCAGAACTAACCCACCCCAAGCCCAAAGTCATCTTGACAACTGAGACTGGATCTAACCACAGTGGGCCCACCTGACATGCGCAGTAGCTTAGACTCTAACCTACAGGTCACCTAGACCTCATTCCGCCATTTTCTTACACACATTCTGTGACTCGGCAAGCAATCAATTGGCAAACGCTCAATAATTATATCACCTCCAATTATATCATCTAGGGCCACTGTGTTTATTACCCTAAACCCCACCCATCTTTCACTCTAATAAAACTATCAGAAATGCTGAAGTTCAGGGAGACAGATTTTGGGGTGCTAGGCCACCTGCTCTCACACTACATGCCTAGTAATAAACTCTTTCTCTCTTTGAAACCCCGGTGCCTCGGGAATTGGTCATTGAGTACACTGGGCAAAAGGCTCCACAGCCTCTGTCCAGTAACAATTTTATAATAAAAAGAAAAATTAATGTACAACCACAAAAATCATACCCTATTTTCACACCAATTATGTGCAAAATAACACTAAGGATGTTTAAGGCACATATGTTCTTGGTTTTCAAACTTGCTGCTCCCGAAGATGAAGTTTGTGTTTCTTTACTTTTCATTTTCATGAAGAAAATTGACTATTTTTTCCTTCTTTTCTTTATGAAAATGAAGGCTAAATGATGAGCTTGGATTTTTTTAAGACCAGTTGCCTAGTCTCCCATAGCAACAGAATAAGCAGCACTGTCCCTACCAAAACCATAACCAAACCATGTCATTTTAGACACCCAACCAATTCTTATCACCCTCCTCCAAATAAAACGCAGACATATTTAAAATTTAAATATTAGACAAAGGAAGGATAAAAATATCATTGGTCAAAATCTCTTTGAAGGAATTCATAACAAAGAGAAAATCAGTTTGGGTATTTTTGCTTGTTTCATTTTTATCGTTTTGTTTTGTTTAGAGAATCTTGGTTGGTTGTTTGTTTATGATTTAATATAAAGTAAATACCATAAAACCAGACCCCAGGCCTTTGGTTTGCCTTGTTCATGGTTATATCCTCACAGGCTGGCACCAGTACACTTAATAAATATTTGTGAATGAACAATAATAGTGAGTGAATATCATTTTACCTCCATTTGGAATGACTACTATTAACACTGCTGCTCAAGGTCCATTCCCTATGTAGGGATGTGGTGTGTGCACACTCCAAGGGCCTTCAGACCTGGAAAGCCTTAGAATAAAGAAGGAAAAAATCTGTGGCCAGTCCTGAATTAACAGAACTGAAGGACTCTACCTAGCTGTTTAAAAGCCTGTCAGCCAGCAGTGGTAAAGGAGGTAAGAGGCAATAAAAGGAAGAAAAAGAGACCCCAGCAAAGAAAGAATCAGATGAAAATGGAAAAGAAAATGAAAGAAGGTGCAGAACCTCAGCTAAAAGAGAACATGGGAGAACTGAAGAAGAGTCAAGAATGTGACTGGCTAGGAACATGGAGTAAATTTGGAGGAAGGACGAAGACATCAAAAGACCCAGATGACTATCATAACATGTAAGGAAAGTTCTAGCTAAAAGCTCAGATCATTCCTAATATGTGGGATAAAGATAATGGACAAGACACCCTTATATGGAAAGCCAGAAGTGTTTAAATCAAAGCAAATCTGGTATGGTGTGCATAATAAACACTGGTGAATTCCTCTGCCAGTGAGTCCTCACTAATACCATTCCTTTCCAGTAAAGACCATTCTCTACCCTTTGCTATCCTCTGTTGTCTAGATTCCCTTGATAATCTTTCTAATCTCAACTTCGTTGGCCCTGTTCTCTACTGTTCTTAAATTTCCTGACTATTCTGTGGGCTTTGCCCAAGATTCAGTGTTAGGTCTGAAATAGCTTCATGTCAAATGCACAAGTTCATTTCCCCCAGCTCCTTTTAAATGTTACCCAGCAAAAGCAAAATGCTCGAGACCATGGTGACTTCCACTCTAATAATATTTGCACTGTATATTTAATTTTTTATAACCTAAAATAGGTATTTTTTTTTAAAAAAAGCATATTTTCTTTTTCTCACATACCCACATTTAAAAAAAGGCATTTAAAAATCCCTACACAGGGAGGGTTTGATGGTAGTTCAGTGGTAGAATTCTCACCTGCTATGCAAGAGACCTTGTTCGATTCCCAGCCCACGTACTTCCCCAAAAAACAAACAAGCAAAAATTCAACAAATGATACTGCAATAACGGGATACTCACATGGAAAGAAAATGAAATGTTACCCCATCATACAGCATACACACAAAAAAAATCCCTACTCAGCTAAGGAAGAATTCAGAAACAAATACAGACTAGAAAACTAAAATAGGAAAATCTCCATTAAAAAACTTTAAGGAAATGGTAGTCCTTGTGTTTGTAGTGTTTGTGATTCTATAACAGTGTTCCCTTTCTCTTCTCTCTCATTTTCTCTCTCCCACATAGACACACACACAAGCACAGAGCCATAAGCACACACATACACACACACACACACACCTACGTGCACACCTGCATGACATAAAGCTATGAACAAGAAGTATTCTCTCCAAAAAAAAATGCAAGGTAGAAATATATCAAATAAATTGTGACCTTCTTTCCTCACAAAATTGAAAAGCAAAAAGAACCAAAGCTTCAGCAAGCTATGCTAGCCAATGAAAGGAAAAGTAGGAAAGACCTATCAATGGTGGATTATAACAGATATAAATAACATATTCTCTGCCTTCCTTACAAATGACACTAATACAAAGTGACTTCATTAAATGCCCCTTAAACAAGTTAAAGAACAGGTTCCTACAGCCGCATCATTCCACAGGCATGTACACCAGTGTCAATTTTATTTGTTTTCATACCACCCTATATCCAAGATAAAGTAAAACTTCTCTAATTCAGATTAGTGGAGGCATTATCTAAATTGATGAAGTGTCTGAATTTAAAATATTTTAAAAGGACTGCAATTCAAGATGGTAAACTTAGCATGGGTCTCTACTGAGTCATAAGCCTGTTTATCTCCAATCCCTTCCTAGACCTTTTTAAATGATAAAAAATATTTTTTAAGTATAAAGCCACGTTAATTAAAAGAACTTGTAGGAGACAAAGTTAAGAGATTTTAAGTTTCTGGAAGAAGCACAGAGAGTAGCACAACCTGTTACTATTTATGCTATTTAGAAATTGCACTATAAAATATATGCAGAGGGGTAAGGGGTCAAAAAAAAAGATCACCCTATAAAATCCTGGATAAGCTCCAGAATGGAAGATGCCAAGTACAATGGAAGCAAGATACAGGTGGAAGGCTGTGAGTTCATGCAAAGTAGGCAGAGAAAGTTTAACAATACCCAGTCTGCAGAATAGCAAGTAGCCAAGGCATTTACACCACAGGTCAAAAATAAGAAGGGCTCATTGCTAAAGAGGTATTCCATAAAGACAAGGGCAATTACAGCATTTGTACCTCAAGGGAAAATCCTCTGAATTCAAGAATTTAGGGTGCCCTTCAGGGTAACCCTTCCTGCTCACTCTAAAGCAAATCTTCTTTCTTAAATATAAATGGACATCCTTGCCTGCCATGTGGGAGACTGGGGTTCATTTCCAGTCCATGCATCCCCCCTGGAAACAACAACAAACCAACAAAAACAAACAAACAAAAATTCAACACATGATGCCGCAATAACAGGACACTCACATAGAAAAAGGATGGAATGTGACCCCCACCATACTGCATTAAAATAAATAAATAAAGGGCGGGCCACGGTGGCTCAGCAGGTAAGAATGCTTGCCTGCCAAGCCCGAGGACCCGGGTTCAATTCCCGGTGCCTGCCCATGTTAAAAAATAATAATAATAAATAAATAAATAAATAAATAAATAGACAGCTGAAGATCATTGTACACTTAAATAGGAATCCCAAGACTAAAAAGAAAAAAAAAAGAAAAGGAAAAGAACTATAATTTAGAAAATACAAAATAAAAATTCTCTTACGTTTGCAGAGAAATTTGAGAAGAAATTATATTCATAAATCATAGGATAGTATGAAAAAATTCAAAATGAGGAAAAATATAAGATCAAGAAAATCTTACAAAAAGCAGGGAAAGGGAGAAAGTCAAAGATTCAGAAATATGAAAGAAAAGACAAAAGGTGTAGAGGACCAATTCAGGAGGGCCATTCTTTGATTATGAGGAGTCCCATTAAGGCAGAACCAGGAGTATGGAAGAGAGAACATTATCAAAGAGAATATCCCAGAGCTAAAGCATAAGTTTCTTCAGGTCAAAGGGCCCCAATGGGAAAAATAAACACAACAAACCATAAAAGGTAAGAACTCATCCCTGTTTGTAGAGGAATCACTGTGAAACTTCACAACATCAAGAATGAAGAGATATCCTAAACATTTCTATCCTGAGCGGAATTCTATCTTTTCTATTCTGACTCTGGAATTCTCATAAGCAACAAGGATAGTAAAAGATAATAGAACCATGTTTTTAAAGTTCTGAAAGAAAATTATTTTTGATCTAGGAGTCTGTACTAATCCAAATCATTAATAAAATGTGGGGAAAAAAACAATAAAGGAACTTACAGGACAAAAAAATAAAACACCTCGAAAATGTTAAAAATTTCATGTCTTTCATACCAAGTTACTTAAGAATTTGATTTAGCAAAATGAGAGAATAAACTGAGAAAGAGAGATGTATGGTCTCTAACTCAGGAAAGCAAGGAACATAAGTGGGAATAACAGCTGTAACAGGTCTAGAAAACAAGTCTGTTGGAGCAGGAGGAAGTGGGGGAGGGGCAGGGGAAGGGACAAGACCTGCAGGAAAGAGATTTCAAGGGATTGTATAAGTTTATTAGTATCCTTGAGATACTGGGAAAGCTTCAGAATGCAGTAATGGGTACTTCAAAAAAAACAGAAAGACAATTTACTACTCCAGGTTGTAAAAAAAAATTTACAAGACTGGAAATATAATTATAGCTCATTACGAAGCTTTAGCGTAAACTACATTCATGAAATCATAATAATATAGATGTTATTTATGAATTCTAACCTTAGAATCAACTGATAGAGAAAGCACCTAATTTATTTATAGATAAGGACAAGAATGTAAATCTAATCAATATTAATAATAGAAAGTAAAAGTACCAATGACAAAAGTCTGGAAGTAGAAGCAATGAGGAAAAATGCAATGAAAGGCAGTGGTGCTAATATCCCTTTCGACAAAGTGAAAAGTCAAAAAAGACCCTGTCAATACTTGCTAGGAAAAAAAATAAAAGTACAGGTCTATTACTTACTATTACAAGTGTAATTAATAATGAAACTAAGAATAATTATACAAAAGTATTTGAAAGAAAGAGTAGTGTTTGTATAAATTAAGTAAAACCATTGCTACCTTAGCAATGAACTACTAAATATAATATCTAAAGACTATTAAATAGGAAACAGTAAGGTAAGCTTATTGTATAGAGATATGAACAAAACCACAAAATAAACTAAAAAAAAAAAAATTGGAAACAATTTAATGGTAAAACTGGTTGTTAGGAGGGACGTGTCTGGGTACAGTGAAGATAAAGCAAAGGAGTTTGTTTTTCATTAGTATATTTCTGTACTCTTCAATTTCATGACCATTTTCATACAGTACTTTGATAAAAACAATGTATATCTAGCATATGATCAGTATTAATTAAATCTAATTTAATTATTTTCAAGTACATTAAGAAATTAAGTTGAGACACTATTCACTAGCAGCATTACTGACTACCCACATTGGAAATTTAATTAAGTCAAATTTTAATACAAGCATGGATATCAAAAAATTTAAGGCAGTCTCAAATAAATTTTTTGTTAAGTAGCTTTAACACTCTGCATGAAACATTACTTACTTTATTTTTAAAATTATGGTTAGAGAAATTTTCCTTATAGGCTATATCTGAATTATCAAAGTTTCCATAGTATAGCTTTAGTCACCAAAAAACCCTTATACACGAGAAGTATGGATAAAAGCTGAGAAGCAAACCATTTGGCTTAGTCTTACATATAAAGGCAAATATAGATATGGATATAGATATAAATAATGCAGATATAAAATTTTATAAGATTAATAGACACATTCTCTGGGCCTCGACTTAAAACTGCAGCCCTTTCCTTACAGTTTCAGATTTATGACTCACAAAACATGACCTAGGGGAAAGTCCAGTGAAACTGGCTTTCTCCTGCAGTGACTGCACATGGCCTTATTGACTTCACTTCGGGTTAGTTGATACACACTGGGCAGTGAGTGACCACAGGTCACCCCCATCTCAGAAAGCAGCCTCCTGGGAAGAAGAGCATAAACATATCCGGGCTTATATCTTCTCTTTTACCCAAGAGGCACTGAAGACTTTCCACATTTAAATGCTTTAAGTCTGAATGAGAGCAAAGTCAGGGCACAACACATTTCCTATTGTGCAGTTGCTCATTTCTCCCACGAAGAGGTTTATTATGCAACTCAGTCACAGTGACGTGTAGGCTCCAAATGTGTGATAGCTTTGAAGCCTCAAGCGATTCTAGGGTTACCCTGGGAATCTGGTCAGAACAAAGACATACCCAGGATTTCCTTCTCATTTGAGAAGCGCAAGCTGGATTGAGACACCTGCAATTTCAAGTTGATATCATCCTGGTCCCAAATCACATAGTTCTAAGAAGTCCCAAAGGTGAGAATGTTTCACTTTGCCTGATACCAACTGCTCAGTCATCATTTTTCTCTCTAGGAGGGGAAAGGAAAGACTAATGGCTCACACACCACTGTGATGAGCCTAATGGGCCCAGGAAATATGTAAAAGAAACCCAAGAGATCACCCATGTCAGCATGGTATCACAGAAAAAAGGCAACTTCAGAATAAGAAGACTGTCAAATAGGAGCAACAGTACCTCCCTTACTGGGTTACTGTAAGGAGTAAATAATAACAAAACATGAAGAAGTGCCCCACACAGGTTTCAACAAATGTTAGTTTTCTTCTCCCTCCTCCTAGCAGTCATGTGCATAAATCCCCTCTGAACTCAAGAACTTTAAGGAACTATGAACTTGCCTTGCCATGGTGTAGGTCCCATAACCACTTACCACTGGTAATTTTCCAGTCTAAAGATATGAGTTCAGATTTACTGAGAGGTCACTATCCTAATTCATACCCCAAGGTAGGGCTTGAAATCATCTGAGCTGTCTCAAGAAATGAGGGCTGAGGTCTAAATGTAGCTATGATATATTACACAGAGTGTATGTGATGACTTTGGACAAACAAAACTTAGGAGCTTCTAGCAAAAGCAAGCTACACCTATCTTACTTATATCCATTGCATGGTGGGGATAGAAAGTTCCTTAATGTCAGTCTCTAACATTCTCTTGAGGAGACTGTGGCCTTTGCTCATTCTGGCAGTTATCCTGATATGAGGGCAATGCATTCTCTACTGCATTTACTACTTAAGTGGTAAAGAGAGTGAGTTGAGTGGAAAAAGAGCAAGTGGTAAAATATATGAAGCCTCAAGCAAAAAGAAAGCAATGCAGAGACTGAAAATACCTCACTGGATTTGGTAATGGTGATTAAAATTGCTTAAATCCAGGAGGCAAAGGTGCTTTCTAAAATATTCATATTCTGCTAAACCAAGATGAAGAGAAAGGAAGCAAAAGATGAAAAAGGAAAGTCATACTTGGAATAGTCTGAATCAGTACCAAAACTTTAGTCACAGAACCAATCAAGATGGCAGAATAGGATGGTTCCAAGCTTCACCCCCCTACAGAAGCTTTGAACAATCAGCAAGAATTGGTAGAAATATATTTCTAAAGCTCCAGAAAACAGATAAAGGATTTTAGTAACAGGGTGAGCATGGACTCAAGAAAAAAAGCCCCTTAAAAGTGGTAAGATCTCATGGCACCCTGACTGGCCCCTACTCCAACTCTCACCAGCTTGCACACTAAAATATCAGAATACCTAGACTTCTACAAAAGATTACAAAACATTCAAAAAAATAGGAATTGATGGCCCAGGCAAAGGAACAGATTAAAACATTAGAATCCAACAATGAGAAGGATTATTCCTGGGACATTCCAGAAAAAGACTTTTTAGTGCTAAGCACTATAGGAAAACATGGGCAAAGAACTAAAGGAAATCAGGAAAACAAAAGATGAACAAAAACAGAATATCAGTAGAGACATGGACATTATAAAAAAGAATTGAACAGACTTGAATACCACAATAACAGAAATTTTAAATCCCCCAGGTGAGTTCAACAGCAGACTGGAGCTGGCAGAAGAATTAATTCACAAACTTGAAAACAGAACAATTGAAATCATTCATTCTGAGAAGCAGAAAGAGGAAAGACTGAGGAAAAGTGAACAGAGCCTGAGGAACCTGTGAAACACCATCAAGTATACCAATAATTGTGAAAGTCCCTGAAGGAGAAGAAAGAGAGAAAGGGACAGAGAAAATATTCAAAGAAATGATGGCTGAAAACCTCCCAAATTTAACTGCAAATATGTATATACACATCCAAGATGCTCAATGAACTCCAAATAGAATAACCCAGAAAGACCCACACCATGCCATGCCATATTATAATCACAATGTTAAATGCCAAAGACAAAGAGAAATCTGAAAGTTGCCAGAGAGAAGCAACATGTCACATAAAAAGGAACCTCAACCAGGAACCCTGCAGGAAAGGAGGCACTGGAAAGGCATATTTAAAGTGCTGAAAGCAAAACACTGTCAACCAAAAATTCTTTATCTGGCAAAAGCATCTTTAAAAATTGGGGAGGAATTAAGTCATTCTCAGATAGATAAAAAAATGAGGGAGTTCATCATCACTAGATTGGCCCTAACAGAAATGCTAAAGATAGTTCCGCAGGCTTAAAGCAAAGGACACTAGACAATTGACTGAAGGTGCATAAAGATAATGACATGGGTATACATATCAGTACTACCGTATTTTTTATTTGTAAGTCCATTTTTTACTACCTCCAGGATCTAAAAGGAAAATGCATAAAGAGTAATGATAAGCCAATTGTTGGGTACTCATAATGTATAAACATGTACTTTGTGACAAGAACTTCATAAAGGTGAGGAAATGAGAGGTATAAGAACATAGTGCAGGGTTTCTATTTGGGGTGAAGGGAAAGTTCTGATAATGGATGGTAGTGAGGCTACTGCAACATGTCTACATGATTAATCCCACTGAATGGCATGCTTGGGAGGAGCTGGAATGAAAACATTTGTGTTGTGTACATGTTCTACATTTAGAAACAAAGAGAAACTAAAGAGATAACGACAATTAAATGCAATGCATGTTACTGAATGGGATCTGGGAGAAAACGGTCAAAAGGATATTTTGGGGACATAAGAAAAGTTGGAATATAGAATGTAAGCTTTATATCGGTGTTAAATTTTTTGAACTTGATAATCCGTGGTTTCATGGGTGGGTGTCTCTTCATAGGGAGCGTGCACGGAAGCGCTGAGTATTTAAGGAATGCGATGTGTGCGTGCTTCTCTCAGGGACTCAGGAAACGGACAGGTATATGCACCGAAGGACGGATGGATGGATGAACAGACGGATGGATGGATGGATGGAATATTGTAGTAAGGTGGCGGTGCAGGGGTTGGCAGATCTGGGTGGACAAAGTGTTGGAGGTGTGCAGCTCTCTGTATAGCATTTGCATTGTTTTTTATGGCTGTGCTGTGGGTTTGAGATTAAAAGTACAAAGTTTAAAAACAATGAAAACTTTAGCTTTTAAAAAATGTCTCTTATACAGAAATACTGGTATTTTCTCATAGTTGTACATTATCTCCAGACCAGGAATACAGTACAGAGGGTACAATAAGTATAGGTGCCCCTACAGAGAAGATTCTCTGGTGGGTTGAGTAAATAATTACAGATGTGTCTCCTAGAATCACAGAATTAAAAGGCACTTCGAGATCTTCAAACTAAATTCTCTCCAAACCATTTATCTCCTATAACATCAAATACAGCCAGTCTGCTAATAGCCACTTTAATATTTTTGGTGACAGGAAGCTTGCAAATTAACGAAGCAATCAATTTCATTGTGATAAAATTCATTCTTATACACAGTAGGCTGAGTCAATTTCCCAGGTAAACAAACAGCAGTCTTTGGATAGACCAAGAGATAATACCGGGATTGCATTCAGAGTGACAACCAGAGCGCACACATGCTCAGAAAGAGTGGTCTTCATTTAAATACACATAACTGCCATTAGTCACCTTAGAAATGATGCACATTCTCATGTTTTCCTAGGCTTAACTAAGGATCTTCATAAATAAAGGTCCTTGCTTTACCTTTTACAATTCTCTAGACTGCAGTCCTCATTCACTCTCCAGAAACCTGTATACCAAATGTCCCTTAATGGGAAAACGCTGAATCCTTATACAAGAGGGATGGGACTATATCCTAGCCAACAGACCTAAACTTGGGAAAAATAAACTTGCATCAGGCCATCAATTCTTTTGGAAATTAATGAACTCTAAAAATTACATTCAAATCCTTATTCAAAATCTCAGGAGTTCCAAGACAGTATCTTCTTCTTGAAGTTTTCACACACAAGGTCTGCATCTGTTCTCTGAAGCAGCAAAGGAGTATACTTTCTCTACATATTTGTACTTAAGTGTTAAGCCAGCTCTCAGGAACCAACTAAGTTGCCTTTTCTCCAACTGCTCTAGTAAACCACTCCTATGACATGTCTTGTCATATGATTATTCCTAGCTTCTCAATCTCCTTCAGACGTGACCAATTCTATTTCTCTTTCAAATGCTTCCAGCTCTGCACAGGAGAACCAGCTTATCATAAACATCACTTTTCTTGGTACAACACTTTAACTAGTAGCATTCTGAAGATAAGGACCAAGTGTCCCTGTGTGCCTTGTTCACTGCATATTCCTAGAACCTAGCTGAGCTCTGGGCAACGAGTGGTCCTCAAAAATATTTAGGTGAATGGATGACTTAACAAACTGAATGAAATAATAATGTAACACCCCAAAATTCTATCACTGCAACTTGTTATGATGAAATAATCAGCAATAAACAGGGAAGGAACCCTCCCAATTCAAGGTTATAACAATCATTCCTACTGAAGGCAACAGTCACAACTATCATTGACATCATCATAAATAATAATAAAACCTACACAGCTTAAGCCTGTAGCTGGATAAGAGGAAATGTCACTTTTCTACAGATTCTAGGCACTTTCCTACAGGTTCTAGGCACTTCCCTAGAAAACGAGACAAGAATTATTCAAAGATATCCTATGGAAATTGGGGAAATGATTCAATCTTATTACTTATAGCAATTACTGAAAGCCACACACCAGTTTAAGTGTGTGTTAGGAGAATTCATTTTTTTAACTTTTTTTATTGTGTAGTATATAACATATATACAAAGCAAAGAAATAAGAAAGCAATAGTTTCCAAAGCACTCTTCAGCAAGTAGTTACAGGACAGATCCCAGAGTCTGTCAGTGGCTACCATGATTTTTCCTTCTAGCTGCCCCAGAATATATGAAACTAGAGGGCTTAAATATTTTTTTATCATCACAATCAACTTTTTAAAAAGCCAATTTCATTTTTTGTAAAAAATAACACACATACAAAAAAGCTATAAATTTCAAAGCACAGCACCACAATTAGTTGAGAACATATTTCAGAGATTGACATGGGTTACAATTCCACATTTTTAGATTTTTACTTCTAGCTGCTTTAAAATACTGGAGACTAAAAGGGATATTAATTTAATGATTCAGCATTCACATTCATTTGTTAAATCCTATCTTTTCTGTATAATTCCACCATCACCTCTGATCTTTCCATACCTCTCTTTGGGGTTGTTCGGGACATGGCAATTCTAGATTTCTTATATTGGAAGGGTCTATCACTAATATGGGGTAGGGAGATGGAACTATCTGATGTTCTAGTGAGGCTGAGTGAAGTTTCAGGATTTATCTGGACCAGGGACTCATCTGGAGGTTGTAGGTTTTTGGAAAGTTACTCTAGTGCATGGGACCCTTGTGGAATGTTATATATTACCTTAGGTGTTCTTCAGGATTGGCTGGAATGGTCCTGGTCGGCAGGTTATGAGAGGTAGCAAGGAAGGTCTACCTGAAGCTTTAGTAAGAGCAACCTCCAGAGTAGCATCTCAACTCTATTTGAACTCTGCCACTGATACTTTATTAATTACACTTCTTTACCCTGTTTTGGTCAGGATGGAATTGTTGATCTCATGGGAGGAGAACTGACTTTTAAAGTAAGACTTATATTGAGGGGAAAATGTGTCATTACAATTGGATTTATTCTGTTCTTCTTTCTCAAAAGGAAACTGATATTAGTCTCTCCAGTACATTCACCTAACAAGACTACTGTTTGATTTGTAACTATGGCTACTACTTGTAGAGCCCATCATAATGTGTGACTCTTCCTGAGGCAAAAGATGATCACTGCCCACAAAGCTACCTTGTGGGTTGCAGCTCTTTCCTGGGGTTCGTAAGAACAAGCCTCAGAAAACAGAGACATCCCAGAAAATTACACTTCCTGAAGCTGATTTGTTGCATCTCATTGAGAAACACCAGGAATTTCATTTTCTAACTTGAAACAACAAAATTCTGAGTCATTAGTTTCCACACCTCTTATTAGCAGACAGAAGGCCTCTCTGTGGTTGAAATTAGAGGGACCTGAGAGAAATGAGAATGAGAGACAGAGGTAGGAAAAAAACAAAGGAACCATGTCATGCAGAAGCCACACACCTGAGTTTAAACCCTCCTGCCACTTACTAGGCATCCTTAAACACTGCATGTGTTGGATAGGCCAGGCAACAGGGATTTTCTATTTACTCATGCTACATCCCCATCATAAGCTGACTGGGGATTTGTTCTGCATCACTGTCCTTATGCCAGGACCCAGATGCATGGAACAGCCCCTCTCCAGAATTGGTCAGAGGAAATAGAGACAAGTAAGCACATACTGGTTCCTAAATCTTCCCCTGAGAATGGCATCTTTCGCTTCTGGTCACGTTTCATGGGCCAAAGCAATTCACATGGTCATATCTAATTTCAAATGGGCATGGAAATAGAGCTCACATACAGGTCCGGAAACAGAGAGGGCTGGAATATCCGTGAATAGCCCTAATGACAATCATAAATACTTACCCTCACTGATCCTTCATGTCTTCATGTGCAACAAATGATGCTTATTTCATAGGAGTGTTTTGTGGGGATTAAATGAGACTGCACTGTGTTCAATAAATGACAGCTGGTAATAGTAGTACTTGCCCTGGTAGTGGTACCTCAACTATGGATAGAATGGTGTGGTCAGCAAGAAATAGAGCCTACAATATAAGCAGCCACAGAAAAGCAGCTCTGCTGCCCCATGCCACTAAGGCTGCTCAGTATGAATAATAAGATTAGAAACAATCATTCCTGCCCTAGGTCCCCACGTTTTCTCTCTTTTCAGACTTTTCTCTCATTTTCAGGTCAAATGATCATTTAGTAAACACATAAACATTGATGAAGTGTCTGTGTGCCTGGTATTATGTTAGGCCCTGGGTGATAAATCAGTTTTCTCCAAAAGAGCCCTGCTCTATATAATATGAATCACAAACCATTACCTAATCTCAGTTCCCCCAACTTCCTCCAAATAAAAAATACCAAAATCAATAACTAAGACATACTATAAGGAAATCTAGATGAATTTAAGAAGTTTCTAATCATTTCTTTTGAGCACGCAGTTGTCAAAAATAAAGCTGGTCTACCTATTATTCAAAAGGATAACATTTACTACACATTCTGCTTAAGTGAATACTACATATTCTATTCTATTCTCTTATTTGTTTTCAGATTGACTAAGTTCTTCAAGATAGAGCAGATTTTCTCCACGCCAAGCTGGTAAGGGCAAAGGAAATACAAGTGTGACTGACAGTCCATGATCAGTAAATAATGGAAAGAGGTGGATGGATAGGTCCAAGTCACACTAGGTGTGAGACATTGTTCTTGGCACGGAGTTACAAAGATGTATGGTGTCTGGTTCGGGCTCTTCAAGCACTTTGCTAACAATGAAGGAAATATACCTGTGCTCCAATGTGAGGTGAATGCAGCAACAGAGCAAGACACTGGGGAGTGGTTTTTAGAGTAGAAAGGAGGGAAATCCATTTTTGTGGGAAGAGGGAGAGAGAGATGTGAAAAGTTTCCTGGAGGAAATAAAAGTCTTCAAGGATAGGTTGAATGCAGTCAGGTCATGAGGAACATAGGAATAAGGAATAGAGAGATTGTAGGGTATGACACCTAAGTATATGGGATCAAAAGACTACTGGAATGCTCGCCTTCCATGTGGGAGACCCAGGTTCGATTCCTGAACCATGCACCCAAAAAAAGAAAAGACTATTGGAACTTGTTGTATAAGTTGTATTGGAACTTGTTGTTGTGGGGACCTAGGAGTGCGAAGAAATAGAGAGTTAGACAGAGACTAAGTCAAGGAGTATCTCACAGGTTAGGGAATTCCCTAAACGACAGGGAGCTGTCTCAAAATGTTTTTTGAGCAGAGGGAGCAATGTGTTCCCATTTATGCTTATATAGGCCCTTCTGGCAGTTGGGAAGGATGGATTTAAAAGGATAAGAATGAAGGTGGAAAAAATGGGAGGATACTGAAATAGTTCCCACAAGAGATGATGAGGACCTTACTTAGAGAGTTATGGAGAGGCAGGAATGAATAGGAAGTAAACAGCAGGAAGGTTTGGTGACTGATGAAATATGAGTGATGAAGGACAAGGAGGAGTCCAAGATGACAGGGTATTCTGTCATGGTGAAGGAATAGATGATGGACCTACTGAGGTGGAGGGTACATTAAGAGGAGTAGAACTGAGATCTACTGACAACTCTAAACAACGTGAACATTCAGTTTACCACAGAGAAAAAAACCAGATTTCTGAAGATTCTGCTAGCAGTTTTTGTAAAAGTAAAATTCTACCATTTGATGCCAAGAAAATTTCATTGTTAACTTTGAAACTGATATCCACAACTAGTGTATTGCATTTGCTTTTCCTCCTGTCTCTCTCACTCACATGTGCACAACCATACTAATTCAAGTAGTTAGATCTACAGTTGTCTCCAATAATTAAATCCAGACATCATCTGATCTAATAAGAGTGCTTTATTGCATAGTTGCATGAAAGATTATCAGTTTTGAATCAATGTAGTCTACCTCACAAGTCCTCTGTAAAACCACAGCCCAACGGGTTCTTTACAGACCTTGAACTGGTAACCCCAACCCTTTCTCAATATAAGAAAAGCCCTCATCTCATAACAGTATGCAGAAGGAGAAGATCTTCTGCATGCTGGCCATGCACATTGTTCTTGACCTTGCAGAGAAGGAAACACTCCAAAGTCAAGGACACAATTTCTATTGTGACTGAGTAGTAGTCATTAGTGCTGTCCCCAAAATATTTCTGAATTTCCACTTTCTGGGCATGTGCTAGGATAACAATTCTTTGAAGTTAGGTGTGAACACAGGGCTTATTTTAGCAAACGAAATGTGAGTGAAAGTGATGTGTGCCATTTATTGGCAGAAGTTTCAGAGGCAGCCTGTGAGTCACCACAACCCTTCAAACTTATTCACTGCTACAGCAACTGCGGCAGCGAGTGTTGAAATAAGACTTCTATAGACTGGATCCTGAATAACTACGATGAGCAGAGTTACCTGAAGATTCACATTAGATGTGTAGAAGAATGAGTAAGAAAGAAAACTTTGGTAGTGTTAAGCAACTGAGAAGTAACAGGCTGGCTGTCATTGTTGTAAAACCCAGCCCATCCTGGCCACTAGTTGTCATGAAAGTAGCAAAGAAAGGTCAGAAAGACTAACTCTTCTTCTTAACCCTCTCAAAATTATCCCCACTCCACAATGCCTCAGCAATATTCTTGGGAGGCAAAGGAAGAATCAAAGTCATAAGCACATAGCTAGACCCCACTTAATTACTTTTACTAATCCTTCCCTTTCAATAATTTGAATTATCACTGTGCTTTATTTAATCTTACATTTGAACCATTCAACATTTATTGATCTACTGCTATGTGCAAGGCATTCTACTAGATACAATAAAGCAGCAAGTGTCAAGCTTTTTCTTCTGCGGACCCCCTTATACTCTTAAAGGCTAAGAGCTTTTGTTATCTGGGTTATCTCTCTCAATATCTACTGTATTAGAATTTAAAATCAAAATTTAAAATAAATATTAATTTTTAAAATAATAATAATAAACTCATGACATGTTAGCATAAAAAACATATTTTATGAAAAACAATTATATTTTCCCAAACAAAAAAATGAGTGAAAATAATGCTATGGTATGATGGTTAGGTTCATGTGTCAAGTTGACTAGGCCTTGGTGTCCAATTGTTTGGTCAAGCAAGCACTGGTCTGACTGCTACAGTAAGAACATTTCATGGACTTAAATCATCGGTAAGTTCATTGTGTCTAGGGCTAATTACATCTACATTCAACAGAGGAGATTGCCTTCAACAATAAGAGAAGTCTCATCCAATCAGTTGAAGACTTTAAAAGGAGAAGTGATAATTTCAGCAATCAGAAGACAGAATCTCCATCTCTACTTCAGTCAATGAACTTCTCCTGGGGAATTCATTGAAACCTTCATTGGAGTCCCCAGCTTTCAGCCTGCCCTTCAGAATCTGGACTTGCACATCCCAAAGTCACATGAAACAATTCTTATAAAAAAACTCATAATATTTAGAAATATCTCCTGTCAATCCTCCTCCAAGGTGTGATAAGATTAACTGGAAGGTAAAGCATGGGATGTGTTTGGCTTTCTCTAGAGAACAATGACTAATACACATGACTTCAGTTTTGCAAATCTCTTTAATGTATGCTCAATGGAATATAGCTGGATGTGCATATCTACTTCTGAATTAAAACTACTGACATATGTTGATTAGGTTGAATTATATGAAGAAAATACTAGGACTTTTCAATCTCCTAAAAGGGTTTCAGGAATACCCTGAGGTTCCCACTTGATAACCCGTACCATGGTGCAAGGGTCAGCAAACTTTTTCTGAAAGGGGGGAGTAGTAAATATCTTAGGCATTGTGAAAGGACTCTGTTGCAACTACACAACTCTGTTATTGTTGCATGAAAGCAGCCACAGACAATACACAAACAAATGTGCATGGTTGTGTTCCAATAAAACTTTATCTACAAAACCAGGCAGTAGGCCAGATCTAGTACATGGGCCATAGTTGTCAATTCTTGTTCTAAAGAATATCTAAATGAATTAGAAATTGGTCCTGCCATTCAGAAATTTATAGCTAGTAGACGCAATAGACATGTATCCAAAAATTATAATACAAAGGAAAATGAGTTAAGTATCATATAAGAAACTTCAAAAAAAGTGCTTTCAGAGTTCAAGGGCAATAGAAAGTGCCTCAATTTTGGAAGACTTCAAGGAGAATGTGGGCCTTAGAAATGGGCAGAATTTTGACAAAAAGTCCCAGGAGGAAGGAGAGTATTCCAAGTGTAAAGACTGTCCATGGCAAAAGCCTAAGAAAGGGACGAACCCAACAAATCCAAGTAATGGTAAGTAATTGCTGAAATATAATGTTGAAAAGGGGAAATATGGTATCATGGAATACTATTCATTCAACATTAGGTCACTGTGTAATGGACCTTGAATGCCAGGTTCAGTGGTTTGGTTTATTTCCACATGAGGAGGTAAGTTGTCAGCTAGTTGTGATATTATTAACTGCGAGGCAAAGGATAGGACGCATTTGCATGTGCCCAATGACAAGCAGTTAACATAGGATAACAGGCTTCTGGATTAGACTGAACAAAAGGAAATCAAGATCAGAACAAAAGCAAGCAAGACTAGAAAGGAGACAGAGGCAAGTAATATTACAGTGTTAAGACCCAGAGCCCAGACTCCCCGTCCATACTGAGAGTAAGTTACTATACATAGTCACCACCTTTGTGACCCGGACAGAAGTTAGAAGTCAACAGATCCCCTCAGGGAGGTAAAGAATGTACTGATGGTATTGTAAACCACATCTTTTGTTAAGTGTTAAAACTCCTCTCCCCTGATAATAACAAATCTTCGAACCTCTGTGTCATAAAACCCTGTTTAAACTCTGTTCTCACACCATACGGTATGCCCTTGCCCTAAAGCTTTATAAACTGCTCCCTTGAACCCCCACCTAAGTCCTAATAAAATTCATGTCTAACTCCATACCTACCATCTTCTTTGGTCTTTGAATCATGCTGACTCATGCTGTTCAAGATATAGCTTAGAACATACAGAGATAACAACAGATTTAGTGGTTCATTAGGGGTAGAAGAAAAAGGAGAGCGGATAAACAAATACGACGTTAAGGTTCTAAGCCTGAAAGAAGGGAGAATGATGGTAAGGAACAGGAAGGTCACAAAGATGAATAGATGTGTCAATGAAAGGAACAATTTGATTATAAACACCTTCCATGATATCACCATAATTGTCAGGTTAAAGTTTGAATCCTCATGAATCTCAAAGCTCTCTATGTTTTAAAATAACCTTATTTTATAATTTCAAAGTTTTTTCAAATCTGTGCCTCTTGAAATCTCTTCCAAGTCCCCAGTTCTCTGAAATATAATAGAATTTACAAGGTTTTATTATTTATCCACCTCTATTCTATTTATAGTCTTTACAGTCAGCATATACTTTAGTCAATTGTAAATACAACTCTCAGGTATCAATGAAATAGGTAATGAAACCTCTTTGAGAAACCCAGAGTAAATAGTAACAAATTTCTTCTCTGTTGTTGTTGTTGTTTGTTTTTGAGTATTTAAGACTGTCTACATTTGAAGAATACAATAACTCATCCTTAGATGCCATATAGGTTTTCTGAATGTCTTATATTAATTTTAAAGACCTGAAGGTAGAGGTCATGATTTTATTTTGTCTTGTTTTATTTCCTACACAGACTTTTTTAAAGTATGACTTTGTAGAGTTTTGTATGGTAAAGGAATGTTTCAAGTTGCACTTGGATTTGAGTTTGTCTTTTGAAGCCCAAAAATGTTTGTGGAAATGGTACATTGTATGACTCAAATAATACTTCCAATCAAGAACACCACCAATCTTGTGAAGAAAGGAACAGAGGAAGTGAGAACAAATGCTGGGAATCAGGAAGAACAAATGCTGGGAATCAGGAAGAAAATGCTCTAAATTCTCTAGGCAATAAAGATGGCCATGATATGATATGGTGGCTATTCTCCTCCCCAGTGGAAGGTGCAGATGAAGCTCAGAAAAACTAAGGTGAGAATATTATAAAGAAGAAGAAATCTAGCAGACTGTTAGTTAAATATATCTTCAAAGATAGCCATGCATCTACAACATGCATGACACAACTTTCGTGTTTCTGTAACCCCCATCACCTTTATCCATGGAGGGTTCCCTATCATCTTCCTGGTTGTGGGCTCAAAATTTGAGCCATCCAGGATTCCTTCCTCTTCTTTACCTAAGTTGCCATCTCTATAACATTTCTTGTATTATTCCCTGCTTTTCCATTTCCACAGCTATCATCCTTATTACCTCCATCTAGTCTACCATAATTACCTCCTAACTGTCACTCTGGCTCCAGCCTTTCCCCATTCTATTCCACTCAAATAACCCCTGGCAGATTAATTTCCCTAATTTGCAGTTCTGACCATGTTATCCTTCTGCTAAAAAATCTTCAAAACCCTCCTACAAAACGACCTGATTATTTTGTCACATTAGCTCCCCAATGTCCTGTCCTCATACCTTCTCTGCTAATTTAATGTCTCAGCTCATTCTACTTCACACAAACTCATGTTTATACAACCTGCTTGCTTTTATACTTATCTCTCAGCCTAGCATGGCCTTTCAATGTCTCATTTTGTTTTACTACTATCTCCATTTATGGAAATATGATCCATTGAAAAGTTTGCTTCCTCTAAAAACTCTGTTTCCAGTTCTCTTGTTTTCATGCCTCACAGCATGCATTCTTCTAGTAAGCATTTTCAGACGGTGCATTACATGCCAGACACCAGGGCTGGACGCTGCAGGCAAACAGGTTTGCCCTGTATGCTTCTCATGACACTCACTAACACCTATCTCAAACTGTCCGTCAGCTTCTCTCATTTCCTTCTCTCCGCATGTACTGTATTACTACCAAAGTAAAATTAAAGTGAGTTCACCACTTCCCTAAAGAAGTTCCAAAACTTTTTAAGAAAATTCTAGATCCAGAGGCAATTACATGTTTTATTTAGTCAGTAAACTTTCCAAAAGTTGAATAACTTTGAATTGCCCAATCCCACAAATGCCCAAAAAGAGAACAGAAAAAATGTTTGCCCAAAAGGCAAAAAATCCCACTTACAATTCAGTTCTTTAAATCAGACCGTTAACTGTGCAGCCTGGTTATAGGATGGAACAAGACTCTACAGTTATACTATTATGGTTTCTAAAACAGAAATAGCACTATCTAATATTAACACTTAGGACAGTGATAACAGTAAACACTGGCTAAGTAGCTACAAAGGAAAACACTGGACTGGCCCAGGTCCCTGCCCAGTACATTTATACTCCAGACAGACAAGACACAACACAAAGGAAAGTGAAGACAGATGCTGGGAGTGTGCATAAGATGACAGCAAAAACCCTTAAGCCTCATTTTCTTTTTGGGAGTTAATATCTAAGAGACTGAAGCAGCTGATCTGGATTGCCGGTAACTACAAAAGGACGCAAGCGTTTTCTAAGGGCTCAGATGATACTGGCTGTGATGTCAAACTGAATTCACAGATAAGCACTCAGAAGTGAAGAACCGTTTTGGATCCACTAAGACAGGATATGTTCCTACGCTCTAATAATGGCAAAGCATTTAGGTGGGTATTAACTTGTCCTGAAAAGTAGAGAAGAAAGCTTTTCTTTTGTTCTTGGTAGCCCAGGCAGATTTCAGACCTGCCAGTGAGATCTGTGAGAGGAAATCATTTTTGGTTTTGTTCCAACTTCTAACACCTTGGCAGCATTGTGAAATGGAAAAGAAGTCTAAACTCACATCTGCCTCAGGTGACAACTAAGATAAGAAGCATACAGTGTAAAATGATGAGCGCCTACTCCCCAAAAGCAATTTTAAATGTAGCTTTTTAAAGGCAGTTAGTTCAAGTTACCTTAGGACTGAAAATACCTTGCTAAGAATAATGAAAATTTATCACTGGAACCTTGTCCACAAACTTTTTTTTTTCAGCTGACATTTTGGGCAACACTTTTTAAAAGTAATTTCCTTGTTAACTATTAGGAATAAATAGATAAGCAAATTCATCAGACAAGGATATATATGGGGAAATAGTACTGCAGGTAACCATTCATTTCTGGTTAATGGTTTACTGCAACAAAGATGGGGCCTAATGAAACCTCAGCCATTGGAAGCTTTAAATAAAATTATAGTGTGTCAAGGATCAACAACTTCCATGTTTCAAATACCAACACTAAATGGAGGAGAGACAGAACTAGAAAATAAGACCCCTGCCCTAAAGGAGCTTTTTTATGTAGTTGAAATGAAAAACTACAAATAATGAAGCATCAGGGAACAAAATGAAACAATATGTGGTAAATCTTCAATTGTGAGATATAGACCAGAAGCCATGGAATTTTACGAGTTGAAATGATCTGATGTTTAATGAGAAGGATTTTATATAAAGGAGATGGAATTCATTCTAGCCCTACCAAGCGGTTTTGGATTGGCAGATGTGAAAAAGCATTCCCCTGAGCAAAAGGATCAACTAAGGCAATCAGAAACCCACAAAGGCATGAACATAGGACAGCGGAAAACAAAAACAAAGGACAATCTGATTAGAGAAGAGGTTCATATTGAGAAGAGATGAAAATGAGACTGGACCAGTAGTTGAAGCCAGCAGGGTTTAACATTACCTTGCACATCTTCGTTATTTAATATGTGTGCTTGTTTGAAAGGATGTATGTACCTTTGAAAAGCCATGTTTTAATTAAAATCCCATCTCGTAAAGGCAGAATAATCCCTATTCAATACTGTATGTAATTACATCATCTCCCTGAAGATGTATCCAAATCAAAAGCGGTTGTTAAACTGGATTACAGGAGATGTGTCTCCACCCATTTGGGTGGGTCTTGACTGGTTTACTGGAATCCTATAAAAGAGGAAACATTTTGGAGAATGGAAGATTCAGAGAGAGCAGAGAATGACACAGCCACGAGAAGCAGAGTCCACCAGCCAGAGACCTTTGGAGATGAAGAAGGAAAATGCCTCCCAGGGAGCTTCATGAAACAGGAAGCAGGAGAGAAAGCTAGCACATGATGCCGTGTTCACCATGTACCTTTCCAGATGAGAGAGAAACCTGTGTTCGCCATGTGCCTTCTCACTTGAGAGGGAGAGACCCTGAACTTCATCGGCCTTCTTGAACCAAGGTATTTTTCCCTGGTTGCCTTTGATAGGACATTTCTATTGACTTGCTTTAATTGGGACATTTTCTCAGCTTTAGAACTGTAAACTAGCATTTTATTAAATTCCCCCTTTTAAAAGCCATTCCGTTTCTGGTATATTGCATTCTGGCAGCTAGCAAACTAGAACAATGTGTATATTAAATTGAAGGGAATTGATGTGGTAGGTAATAGGAGCCCTGAGGAAAGTGATTTAAGATTATAGATCAAGGCTGATAAATAGGGAGAAAATGACAATGAGAAGGACCCTTTCTCATGATTAAAATATATTTTCTAAGAAGGACTGGCCAAGGGTGGGGTCATAGGGAGACTTTCAAATAGTTGCTATATTTCCATATCAACAACAACAAAGGGCACTTTGGTCAATTTCCTTGATGCTTTATCCCCAACAATGCTTCAATGCCTGGATGTCTGGCATTGTATAAATAAAACTTTTAGAGGATAATAACGCAGATACAATTTCTTGAGCAATTTCTATGTGCATTTTGCTAATAATAGTAATTCTGGATTTATTGAAGGCTGAACACCATACTAGACACTACATTCTTCTAATTTAATTCTCACAACAATCCTAAATCCAGAACCAGCAAGTGATAAATTCAGGTTACAAATCCAATCTTGCCTGATTTCAACCCCCAATGAATAAACTTCTCACTGGAATTTAATGTATTTTCCCCAAGAGGCAGTACTGAGAAAAAAAAATTTATTAGAAGGAATGCATGTTCTTGCAGAAGAAAAATCACATGTGTGTTAGATCTTTTTGGCAATCTGACCAGATGAATTTCCTATGCTTTAATTTCAATAAGACATGACCCATCAAGTTATAGATGAAACACCATATAATGAAGTCCAAGTCCTGCACTAGACATTTAGGAGCTGTGTAATTTGGGGAAAGTTACTTTTATTCTCTAAGCTCCCATCTCCTCATGTGTGAAATAGGGATAAAAAATAAATATTTTACAGAGTTGTTTGAAGAGTAAGTGGTATCACACAGGTAAAGTCCTTAGCTCAGAGTTTCCAACTTTTATTATTATTCAATAAAATTATATGTCAAACTCTTTACACCTACTTTAGAGCAGAAACCATTACGAAAGCTAAGAGTTCAATAATGGGCCATTCCCTCAACCCTCTTATTACCAAACTCCTACTTTTACTTAGATTTAGCTCAGAAATTACCCTCAGAAGCTTCTCCTATCACTCTCACCCCCAGGTCAAGTGGATGTTCCCATAAATTAGTGTCTCTATTTGTGTGTAGGTGTGTTTTCAGTCATTTCACTTAGCATTTTACGTTACTATTATCCATGTGGGTTCTGCCTCCCTCATTAGAAAGGAAGCTCACTGAAAGCAGGGACTCAACTTCTCCATCTCTGTATACTCAGTCCTAACACACAATGCTGCACAGCACATAACTGTTTGCCAATATATTCACTAGCTCTAAAAGACATAAAGATTGCTAATAGAATTTCCAAAAATGTCAAATTTACTACAAGAGAAGCCCTGGAAGAATGCAGCTCAACAAAAACTATTTTAGGACAAACTAAAACTTCCCTATTGAGTTATTTGAGAAATGCTTCTTCCCAGGAAAATCAAATTTTCACATGCTTAAAAATAAGAAGTTTAAGTCAACAGGTTTATCCTATGAAAGAGAACAATAAACAGTTAAAAGCTAATAATGCCACCACGAATGGACTTCTTAGCAACTAAAAGAAAAATTTATATCCCATATAATCAATTTGGAAAACTCTGGGGAAAGTCCATGCAGTTTCCTCATGTCCTTTCCTTTTGAGGTTTAAAATTTTGTCTCTTAACAAACCTCGAAATTTCTAAAAAGTTAAGATTCTATCTTAAACGCTCCTTTTTCACTGCTCATAGCACCTACTGCCCTTTTTGTTTATAACAGGTATTCAGGTTTCTTTTTTAAGTCATCAACTTGGTAAATTCCTCTTCTTACTCAGCCCTTGAATGTTTTTCAAACCACCCTGAGATACTTCATCTCACATGGTCTACGTCACAATTTTCTTAAGTCAGAGGTTCCAGCTTCCTTACCCTGTTACTAACTAAGGTTCAGAACAGGGTCACGTAGAGGGAAGGCTGCCAGCACCCAGCATAACCCCCAGTCCAGCACCCTTTTCACTACCTCTCAAGGTATCCTCCTTGAATTCAGGATGGCAGATCAGATAGAAAATGTATTATTACTGCACTCCTTGATAGAAGAAGGAATAAATCATTAATCGAGAGTACAGGAATCTTTTAATTTTATATTTGCAGAGATTCTCAAGGACGCCCTCCGCTCAGTACCCATGAACTTCCTGCCCTCCCATTCCCCACCACCGCCACCATCTTTGCCCCTTCCCCTGTCGTTGACTTACTTAGCCATCCCACGCTGGGAGTGCACCGCACTCGGGGCTCATCGTCCAAGGTGCGGGTTGCTAGGCAGGGCACTGAGTTCTCAAGCGGGCTGCGGGCTTTAGTGTCAGAAGCAGCAGACAGGAGGAGGACACATGAGCAGCCACAGCAAGGATGAGGATGGAAGCGTTAATTAAGAAGAAAAAAATACTAGAGCAAGTCACACAAGCGGGTTAAAGAACAATGACATATTACATTGACACACCCCCCTCCCGTGACTCTGCAACCTTAGATGGACAAATCCCAACACAGAATAAAAAACCAACGTCTAAAGAAATTTACATTCACTCATTATAGTTCCCCAGTATACCAACGGAAGATTCACCCTGCAGTTTTAATACACAAAACATGGATTGTATCCAGAAGAAGAAAGATTTATTTAATTTAATGAACACAAATCCCAAGATATAAGATCAAGACAGTTAATAATTTTGCACCACATAAGCACATACAGAGGGAAGTTACATGCAGTTTTGTGAAGCACAGAGAGCGCGGAGTGTCATATTAGTGAGCAGCTTTCTTAATACCTACCCAGTAAATCCTCCTATAGACCTTGTGCACAAACGCAGAAGGCAACAAATTACACTTCTACTTCTGAAACATTTTCCTTGATGAATATAACTGGGTCTCATTTTCCCTTACCTCCTGCTTTTCAGCCCTTCAGAAACATAAGACTGGAATATAGATAACTCAACACCTTAACATAAACAGGATAAAGAAATACATATTACTCCTCTTTTTTGGGTGCCTTTTAATACTCATTTTACTGTAATTTTGATATTTTGTACACTGACATCAAATCTTAGATTACATTAAAGTGTGATAATGTAGCTAACTAAACAAACAGTACGGTTCCTACAGCTACTTTTCATCAACTGGATAGGGCCATCAACTTCTGCCTGAAGATAGTTTGATTTGGGCTTCATGTCATTTATTTTGCTATCCTTATCAAGCACCACACTCCAAGGATAGTAAAAAGTGGACAACATAATTAGCCTCTAAGTAATGACAATGAGTTTGGAAATACCTAATCAGACTGCATACCATTTTCATTAGTAATAAAGCTAGCCATTGCAATGATCAAGGCAATAAACAACTAAAGCATATCCAAAAGCAAAAATTTGATAATATGTTCACACAGTGTGCAAACTACAGGGCAAATGGTCTTCTTGAGGCCGTTGGTGACTTGGGAGTTCAACTTTTAATTTGAACATCTACACATTAATGTAAGTTTACATCCAAATTTGGGGATTCAGCACATTATAAAATCCAGAAACATTTTTGTCAATTTATCTGTCTGTGCTTAAAAGCTGTAAATAAAGCCAGGACTTGTGAGCAGGCCATCTGTGCCAGCACCTGTTTGAGGCAAATCTGATGTCTTCTCTATGCAATCTGAATTTTTAATTGTTTCCCATAATTGAACTTCTTTGAGAGTTTTTATTGCACTAAGAAAAATGAAAAAGGGAAATGAACCAGTGATATTATTCCAAAATTCCTTCTGTCAAAAAGGAGGTATTCAGAAATGCATAATGTCAACTGACCAAGTTTCAACACCTATATCTTTTGACAACTGAGTGACCTGCTTAAAGAGCTAATTTTCTTGCAGTAAGTTTAGCAAAAGGAAATGGAAGAGGCTAGACAACTGACACCCATTTATATATGCCTGAACATGGACCAGGAGAAATTCCAGATCAGTGAGAACTGACAGAGGTTGATAAGGCAATGGAAATCCCAAAGAGCCTTCACACTCTTTAGCTTCTACTATACATATATTCACCCAATTTTATCACTGATCCCATGACGTGCTCCTCAAATGAGTACTAGAGTTCAACAGCTGCTTCAAAACCTAGGTGCCAGTATCTAAATATCCCCAACAACGCTTCTCTTTCCTTTATCTACTCAATATGTCAGTGTATTATTTCTTGGGAACTTTTTTTTGTATATACAGCTTCTACTGAGTCTGAGCCTCACCATTAAGGGGACGTTGGAAGGGAGCCTGGCACACAGCAGCAAAGCGCCTGGCTCCAAAGACAGGCATGAAAATGAAACTTCCCATAGAAACCTGGCACCTGTGTTTCAGTAAAGCCTGAGTGGAGCCATCTGGCTACTTACCCAGATCTCATGAAAACAGGAGGCTCGTAGCATTCATTACTTCTACTGGCAAACTCCAACATTTTTATTTTTTGTCCCCCCTGTACTTCTGTACAGACAGGGATCCAAATTCTGTAATGCTTTCATATTACTTCTTTACTTTTCATAAATTTACTACTGATTTGACTTTAAGATCAAATTTTTGAAAACTGTTTCCAAAGCTGGCGCTAAACTTACAATAATTATACCATGGTAATGATATATAATACATACCTTTTCTAAATAATGTTTTCATTGAACTTCTTCTACACTTAAGTCACAAAACAAGCAACTTAGTTTTGCTACTACATATATATTCTCTCTTAAATAACCTTTTAATTGACTTCAGGCATAAATATGCACAAATTGGTTTACATTTTTTGTGACTTCATAAGAAAAAATATGGCTCAACAGAAAATGTTTGAGTGATGGTCTCTAAAACCTGTATTTTAGTAAAAGGCTGTGAGGAGGATTATTTTTTTAATTCATTTTCCCCAAGAGTGAACTTGTGCAAAACCATCAATCACAAACCTGTTTAAGGAGGTTGTCTCTACTTGAATTATGCAAATAGACCAACAAACTTCTCACTGTTAAAAATGTTTTTTAACAATCTTATTAAAGAGGAACATAAGTATTATTCATGTAGAAGTGTCAGTTTTCTTCGGGATTGCTATGCTGTATGTTAAAACAATTACTGAGCACCTACTATGCATCTGACAATGTTATTTCATTAAGAAATTCACACTAAGAGTATAGCGGCATTTCACCCATAAATGCATGAGCTATGAGGCTGCCTGGAAATCTCCATTTGGAATGCTGATAAAGACATCCAACCATCTGACATGTTTGGTCTGTATTTCTGCCCAAATATAGAAAGACTTCAAGAAACCCTCTGATAACACATGCTTACAAAAATAACAGATCTTGACTCACTGATGAGTGGCTAACATAAGTTTGAGGCAGCCTGGTTGTATTTGAATTAGTAAATAATTCTTAAGCCCACTAGGTTCCTCCATTTATTATGCTTGGACTAGTCATTTTACATTTCTGAGCTTCAGTCTTCATCTGCAAAATGAAGATAATGATGTATACATTAGGGACTTCATAGAGAGCAATATCTGGCGTACAATAAGCGCTCAATAAACGAGAGGTGTTGTTGTTGCAAATACTAATAATATTATCAACAACTGATGTTTCCTTTGTTCAACATCCTGAAGGATGTTGGAAAATACTAAAGACAGATACCATGGCCAAGTTTAAATTAATCTTGAAACACAAACTGTGATTTTTACGAAAGTAGGTTTACAAGCCTAAAGAGACCTCTTTATGCCCTTGTATTTTTACTGAAAACTGGGATTGAGTACAATGAGGCACGTTTCATCACTCTTGGAAGGCTTTACTTTTATTTGGACCCCACCGCCACCCTGTTTGCTTTGGGGAAAGCATGATAAAGAATCCATTAATGCTCATATCTGATGTTTCTTTCTTGCCTTCCCTCCTCTCCTTACTTTTTTCCTGTCCTTTACCTTCCTCTTCTCTTATTTCTCTGGCTCAGAGACCAGGAGGTGATTTCAGATCTTCACCTACTCTACTCGCTGCAAGATGCGGCTGGGGTACCCAGGAATTTCCAGGGGTGGCTCTACCAACGATCACAATCCTTGGAAGATCTACTCAATGGCAGCGGCAAATCAGTTCAGGCTCCTTTAACTACATGGCCATTCCAGAGAGGGAAATGGGGAAGGGAGTGCTCATAGCTAGTAGGAGAAAACATGAAGAATAATTCTGGTTCCTTGCTCCTATCATGGACACTGACTACAAAGACAGAACAGCAATTAGTGAAATTTCAGAAACATTTATTTCATGCTAACGACCTGCTGTATATACATTTTTACTTTAGCAAAGAACTGTCATTGCTCAGACATATTGATCAACCTTTTATATGCTAAATTTAAAATATCATTAAAGCCCATAATGATACCTCATTATGGATTATCTTGTATCTCTAAAGTTGAGAATGAAAGTAGCCCTATATTAAGAAGAAAACTCCAAGAATGTTTTCATATACAGAGTGATAGGGAAGAAAATTGAAAGCCATGGAAAATAATAAAATATAAAATAATAGTGATGAATTGAATCCCTATCCTCAATTTCAAATCCTTTTTTTTTTTTTTTTGGAAGAACCAGTGGCTTGCTTTTCTTTTTTAACATGGGCAGGCACCAGGAAACGAACCCAAGTCTCCGGCATGGCGAGAACTCTGCCTGTTGAGCCACCCTGGCCTGCCCACTGGCTTGCTTTTAATCAAATTTTTTTAAACCTTTTAAAGTTGTGTAAAGCCTTAAACTTTTTAAAGTAGAATGAGCCAGAAGGCAAGTGTGTAGGGAAGATAATTTTCCAACACTTCTCATGTAAATTAAAACTTTAAGACTCCTTTTGTGGAGTAAAAAGACTCTTCATTGTTTACAAGGTTATTTCTGATTCATAAAAATTAGCCCCCCCGCCCATGTTTTTTGTACTTCTTGTACCCCCCAGTCAATCTTGACTGCCACAGACAGCGTGAGAATCTTTTTCCTGCATATGTACTGGAAACCTTAGTGGCAGACATTAACTTCCCTAGGTCGGGCAGACAGGTGCATAATTTCGTGCACCTTAAATCTTAAATTTGCCCATTAAAGTATCTCTGAATAATAGGTCTGCCTTACATTGGTATCTCACTTTAATCTTTTAAAATACTTCTCAAAAGGATATCTCACTCCTGGTGATACATGCAAAATTAGATATTACTACCTTTATTTTACAGACATAAAAACTGGGCTCAAGAAAATTATATAAATTGCTGAAAATCATACTGCTACTAAATGTTAGTTCAGGATTAGAATAAGGCCTCTGGTAAAGACAAAGCCATGTCTTCAAAGAAAAGATCAGAAAGTAGGCCTTTGTCGTCAAAAGCTAATCATTTGTGGTATCTAATAGTCCTCAAGCCTAACTTTTCATTGCCACAAAGGACAGAACAGACTAGCAGCTATGGGGAGGAAATAGCCCTCTGTTTATTTAAAGAAGTGGATATTATGAATCTGGAAGATCAGCTGCCTCCTAAGGAAAATCAGAATCATACTTGATGGAGGAACTACATATGTGATACGAAAATAATAGCTTCTATTATTAAGACATAGTTCTATGTAGGCACTTTGCTAGAAATGTTACATAGATTAGCTCATTCAGTCTAAGGCTTGGAAGAGCTGGATCATTCCTTGGGTTCTAGTCAAGCTTTTCTTCTGCGTGGCACAAATGAACTGAGATTTAGAATGACTAACAGAACAGATGGGTTTGTGCTGCTGGCTTTCGGAGGGAGCGGCCTGTATGCAGAAAGGCACCTGAAAAGATGACCCTCATCTTAAGGTCTCACCAGCCCAAGACACTTGCGATGCAAACCTATCTCAGAACTAAAGAAGCATGATCACCTGCCCCAAAGGAATGGGATCTTTGGGGAAAGTAAAGGAAATGGCATTGATTCAGGGACCATGTCTGAATTCAAGAGTATGATAGAGGGTTGCAACGTATAACAAATCAGCCAGAGACAACTGGGACAAGTTGGGATCTAAAATCCAGACAAAAAATTAAGAATTTCTAAAGGGACCAAGAAAACTACCAAACCTAGTGGTGGTCACAGCCAGATCCACCACATGACCATGTCTAGTCAGCTTGAGCTAATATCCAAACCAAATAGTCCAAATATATCTAATTTCAAATGGGATTCAAGACTACCTAAACCCAGTCACATTAACAAAAATTGTATTTCTTCCCACTATCTATTTTTCTGGGCATGACAACAATAGACTACACTTTGAAAAACAACTAAAAGTTTTTTATGCTTATGTGGGAAAGAGAAGTATGGCTGAGAGCTAGGAAGAAGTATCCTGCCTGGTAGGTGGGCTGGAACCCAGGGATAAAGTAATCAGTAGCAATAAATCGTGGGATTAAGAGGATTACATCTCTCATACTTGAGGGAAAAAGGAAAGAAGTGTTGGAGATAAAACCCAGATGTTCAATCAGGAGCAGACCCTAGGTCCCTATATTTATAGAAGAGGCCGTATAGGACCAGAAAAAAGAGTGGTGGAAGCAGGTCTAAGAGTTACCTGCTCTGACTCGGAGTGGCCACCTTTTCATCTCCTCACCTACCTGCTAAAGCAGCTCTATTAATTCTCAGACTCCACGTGCGGTTGAGGCTTCTCTGACAATTATTTAGCAAACAGTGCCACCAACGAAGGGGACAGACTCTCCTGTAAGGGTTGTGATGAGAAACAGTTTCCTCTCCTTTCACTGCTATGGAAAAGGTGTCAGGATCATTCACTACGGGCAGAGGAAATAAATCAGCACCGTATCCAGGAGTTTCTTCCCAAATAGTAAGATGCAGAACTGAAAGGTATCATTTCAGAAGCTGCTCCTATTAGATGAGATTTTTCTTCCCTAACTGCTCTTAAACATATTGTCTGTCATTTAATTACATTTGTTGAATGATTACAATGTGCTAGTCAACATTCTAAACATTTTACATACATTATCTCGTTTAATTCTCATTGTCTTTCGTTTTACAGGCATGGAAATTGAGTACCTAACTACCTTTTCAATCTTTAATTGAAAGAAAAAATTTGTCCAAATTTTTTAAAAAAATGGGATCATGAAATTGAATTGGGGGAAAATGAAATTCATATTCTGGGTCAGACTGGGTAAACAAAGTCACTTCTTAATAAAAGTCATCTGCACTATTAGACTGTGGAGTACAGGAACCGATTTTCATGATAGTCTAAGGGAAGAAACAAAGCCAGAAAAAGAACAGGGGCAAACTAATGATGGTTTTACCCAAATTTCCACAAAGGTAGTGAAGGTTGAATACTCAGATTGGACTTCTATCAGTTTTTTGGTCTTTAAGTCAGGTCTCATTCATCTTTTGTAAGCCTTAGAGAAAGACAGTATATACCAAAAGTGTACGTTTAAATAGTAAATTATTTTTTTTAACCCAGACCATCCTATAAAGTATGATTTTTTAACCTTACCATAAACATCTTACATATTTGCTGAATACGTGAATATCAACTTAAGTACAAACTTCACTTTCACTTCCTAATAAAGAACAAACTAAATATATCTTACTCGATATTCTTAAATGCTAACAAAAGAAGTTTCTACGATTAAAGGTTATTCTTTCACAGTAAGGTAAAATAATGCAAAACTATTATCTAAGCATTTCAGATAAAATTTTTAGGTAGAAACATATGAAAGTGCTGACAGTCAACTGTACTTACCCATAAAAAACAGCAATTTCATATGGTTCAACCTACAACAATAATGGGAAATAAAGAGTGGGCGAAGGAAAATCCGCCAACAGAGAAAACTAAAACCTCATTAATTTTTTCATGCAACACTAACTCTACAGAAATGCCACAATTAATACGTTGAGAAATTATAGCACTTGCCTGAAATTTAATATCTGATGGACATGTCCATCAGAATTCACAGATGTCTTAGGCAAGTGGCAATTTCACAATAATTAACATCTTGGAAGCTAGCCTGATTCTTTCCTGATTTATCACAAATAAAAATGTTTTCCATTTCTTTTTATAAACACTAAACCATCTTGAACCCCAAATCACACCAGGGCCCTAAAGCCAATAGCTAATCTTCAGCTACGGAGAAAGACATGGTACGCGGGTAATGAGTATGCCAGCAGATGTGTGACAACCAGAATTCCAGGGAAAAAAGTAATATATATAAATACATAAATTATTTTACTCATATAAAGGACATATAGGACACAATTGTACAAATAATAGTAAAATAAACAATGCTCTTGATTGTAAATTCCACATAGCCAATTGATTCACATAGAGCACTTCTTATTGATTTTCACCTGACTCTTGTATTAGTAGCATATGTTTGCAATTTGCAAAGGAGAGTAGTTTCAACATCAATGATGATTAATATTTTCATTTATGTTAACGGTAAGATGAAAATGAAACAATAAAACTCATGTCAGACAACTCACTGGTCAAAGATGTGTGTAACACCTTTGCTGAACTGGAAAATGGTTTTCAAATATGGGAATAAAAACTCAATTTTTTATGCCATTCACATTTTAACAGCTACAGCCCCTATACACTTTCAAATTTAATCTGCATTAGTAGCATTTTCTCTATCACTTTTTAAAGTCTCGAGGCAACTGACAAAACAGTAAGTCAAGCCCTAATATATAGCATTTACTGATTTCCATTGTGTAACTACTACCACAGTGGCCTGTTTCAGGCTCCCAACGTGAAGTCATTCAACACAGAGCTGGGAAGAGTGAACATTATTAAACAGCATTTTCGCCATGCAGGTACAACAGATGTAAATAACCTCAGGAGCACAAATTATAGTAAAATAAGCAAAAAGCAATGAATTGTGTATTTATTATCTTTGCTTTTAATATAATTATTTAAGTGTAAGTTTATGTAAATTAATTTTGTACTAATAGCTGTGTTTAGCAACCAGCTCACAAAATTCCTGATAACAACTGACCTTTGCAAGTAAGTAAGAGCTGGCTCCATCATACCACTAGGAAATGAAAAAGTTCCCAACTCTAAAATATCTCCATAAATTCAGCTTTTAATTACATTGTTGCCATGATAACTAACTCTGCCAATGTCAGTGAGTCTATTTTCCAGCCTAAGACAGAAGGCTCAAGTGACATAAGTTTATCTAGGTTTTACATGGGGATATCAGAATCTAGCTTCAACTACAAACAGATGTAAGATGCCAATTTGGTATATTAAAATAGCAGTGATAGTTCTCTAACTCTCTTTCAGAAACTTACTCTAAGAACATTTCTCAGTTGCAAAGAATATTAAATAATTAGACCTTAAGATAGAAAAGTAAATGTATATAAACTTGAAAGTTAAAAACAAACACTTCTAGAAAACCAAAAATGTGCCATCTGATCATTTATAATGCACCTTGGAGGCACCTGAAATGCACTGCTCTAAATCCTTCAAAGTCAAATTTTGCCTCTGGATATTTAAAAAGAGTTAGGTAACACAAAGGCCAATAATAATATGTTTAAAAGGTCTAATCATATTCCATGGTTCAGAGTGTAAGCTGATCTAACCGGAAGAGTGGGAAAAGAACCACCTGCCTTTTGGATTTGCAGTATGTCCAGCATATATATGTATAATATTTCAACTTTCCTCTAAAGTACAAAGAATAAGGATAAAAGATTGAATGACTTGAGCAGTATCAATTCATTAGTTGTGCTCCACATCCAAATACTTTCTCCTAAAGCACAGGGTACTGATTTCCAAGACCCATCTGTTCCTAATTTCCACTCTGCGTGCACTCTGATGAAAATGAAGCGCCCATCATACTGGAAGGCATTTTGACTCTGTCACACTCATTCCTCTTCTCTTTGCAGATATAACAATATTTGAAAACAACACACTTCCTTAATTCTTTATACTACCACCCAACACCATGCTTAAAAGATAACAAACATACACAAAAAACCTCCAAATCGAGGAATTTCATTTTATATGAGAAAAAATATTATAAAATAAGATATAAAAGGGGGACTTAAATTATATTAATGACTGTAATTTTAAAAACATGAGTTATTTTTTAAATGAAATATTTGTGACATCAATTATAACAAACTGTTCATCCCATGACATTTTCCAACGATTAAAGAACCTTCACTTCAAAACACAATTAAAAACAAAAAGAAAAAACAGAGGAAACACTCCAAATCAAAATACTTCCTATCAACAGAAATATTCGTGGTAACAGGAGAACCATCAAATTGCATTAGAAATGGTCTCGATTAGATTTTTTTTTGGTGAATGTTTTTTATTTATAAACGGCATTTTAAAATTTTAATTATTTACTTTAATCTGTTTTGCTTTAAAAAGAGAAGAAAAAATTTAAAGCAGTTAAATCAATATATGCTATTCAATAAAACTGAACTTTTCATTTGATTCTATTTAAAAAATAAAAACACATTTATAAACTACAATAATGGAATGGTTCAAATATACCAAAGAAAGTTTTCTAATAATAGCCTTTCTCTGAGGCAAACATTAATTTAACATTGTCAGAAAACCCAATTTCTGGAAATGAAGCTGCTGAGTGAGTGGGAATTCAGTTTCTTAAAATTTATTTAGTCCATCTTTTCCATAACAATAGGTTTTATGTTATTCTTACAAAGCAGCTGAGGGCAATGAATTAGCATCTCTCTTATCTACCCATTTCTCCTAAAGCTAAAAACTACTAAGGGTGGGAAGGAAGAGACTTAGTTTTACCATTTAATACTTAGCATTAAATGAATGCCTTCATTTTCCATACTTCATAAAAATTGACCAATCAGATTTTATCCAATCATGACATTTATTTGAAACAGAGACAAGAATTCAGAAGATAGATACTATACAGAAAACTTTGGAAAACTCAACGGAGTATAAAGAGGATACAGTGTCTTTCCCGTGGCTAAGCAACAGGGATCACATTCCACACTGAATATTTATTCTCACGTTGGACTGCTATCACACATCAAAAGAGAAGACTGTTTCTTAAGTACTAGCAGTAATATTATCTTTACGTGATGAAATAATTGCTACATAGACTAGACATCATCTTACATACCAAGCAAACACTTCATGATATGAGACCTCAGGGCATTTATTCATATCTCACTGTCCTCTCCTAATTCTGACCAGCCACCCGGTTGAAAGCACATTCCTTAACATGCCCAATAATCTATAAATCTACGGATTCAACCTCAGTATTCAGTTGTTTCAGCACAGATTATTACCAAACCATCTGGGGTCACTCAGAATAGAGGTATATGGAGCAAGGAAGCCACCACGGACTTTGTGGCCTACAATAACCACAGATGAAATCTTTCCAGCAGGACTGCAAATCCTGCCCAATGGATCAAAAGCGTCACTATGAGATGGCCATGGCATATGAATATGATAACGGAAGAAAGACAGGCAAGGGTAAAGAAAATATGACAAGCAATGAAGTAAAGATGAGTGAAATGATAAGAGAAAGCAGCAGCCAGCTGGCCCCTGCATTACCATTATCAGGGTTCGTAAACATCCTACTTGCACTGGAGACTGTTTTCCCAATGTCAGCCAAGGAGCGAAGGTTGGACTTCTTGGTCTGATGCCGGTGCTTCCTGAGCAAAGTATAGGTCACCTTATCCCTAAGGTCAGGTCTCAATAGTCCTGTCTCAATCTGGTGGTCAACAATCATCTCTGATGCAAAAACAAAAACAAACACAAAAAGACCACAAAGTTAACTTTTTACTCTCTCTTTATGGATAGCAGCATCAAATATGATATCTTTATTTAACTTTATATTTTCCAATTGCCCACTTTATATAAAGGATAAAAACACAGGAATACTGGCATAAAAGAGAAGGTTATAAATATTACAGTATTAACTGTATATCTGGAAAGGCAAAATTGTCTTTTATTCATTTCTTCAGTCACAGTTAACATGAATACACATAAGTAACATTTTTCTACAAGTAAAAGAGTCAAGTCAGAAATTTACATTTTTTAAGTAAGTAAAAGAAAAAAAAAGTTTTCAGAAAGTTCAGGTACTCCATCATAGCAAGTGTGCCAAAAGTATAAATAATATGAAAAAAACTTGAAGAAAATATGCAAAAAAATTAAGGTATAAAATTGTTGATTTTTAATCTATTTTTCCAAATTATTCTTAAATTGTGATAGTGTTTTTATATTAGAACAAAGTAAAGAAAAGCAGCTCCTTTTCCAATGTCAGGTTAATTGAATACAAAAGAAAGATAAAATTTTAAAAATTATGCTTTAGTCGTTTGTAAGAGGGGTGATTTATTCTTCTTATTTATACCCAACAAAAGCCTTTTCAGTGTATTTCCATTAGCCATTTTGAAGCATCAACTGTACATAATTTTCTATGAAATTTTAATATTTTATTACCGAAAAGTTAAAGTTCCTATTAGCTCTTTCTTAGTACAGCTTTAACTAAAACAAGATGATCCTGCTGCATAGAAAGGTCCATGAATCAGGTTGCTGAAGGGCAAGTTCCTACTCTAAACAAGACTTTAAAATCCTCTTTCTCAAAGTTAAGTGTGGCACACTGGTATGGTATAAATGTAGACTGGTGCCCCCAACTTTAATCCCAAGATCAGTACGTGGATGTCTCCTCTGCCCAGAATGGGGATCAGGACAAAACATCACAAGATACCCACTGGCAAGAAGCTACCCTACTGTGCACAGGTAGAGCTTTTACCTCCTGCACAGAAGCAGAACAAATTCCAAGCCCACTTTTTTCTGGTACATGGATGCATCTAAAACAAGTCAATATTTTCCTCTTGAGAAAACTTCTCAGTATATAAAAGTGGAGAAAAAAACAAAAGCTATTCTTTCCCAAAAGTCTGGCCAAAAAAATGTGGGTAATAGTAGGATAATGACATCTCCCACACATTCCCCATTGTTTGTAACGAGAAGCTAAAGATAGTCAAGGGGCTTTGCTTGGGCACAACTGCAAATCTTGGCAGTCAATCACTCAAGGAACTGGCCTCACACTCTTTAACTAGAAACTGGCACTTTACAGAGTGTAAAATCAACTATTTAGGAGGCAAACAGAAAGGCTGAATCCGGGATTTTCCATCATATACCTTACATAGATGCCATAAATGTCAGATAACTCAGGACCACTGGGTAGGAAGCCGGAGCAAGGCAGAGTTTCTCCAATAGGAGTGTTTTGGTTTAAAAGTGGCCTTCAGTTCTATGTATTTTTAACTACACAAACCTCACTCAGTAAAACTCTCAGAACTGATCCTATAATTACTATTAACCCTCTGTTCTAGTAAAATAATTAGATGCCTAGAGAACACAGCCCTTTCTACTTTCCCTTTAAGTCTTAGTCAAAGACTAGAGTCCATTTTAGAGAAGAGCCATAAAAATAAACAAACAGTCCCAGCATATCTACTGCAAGCGTTATCAAACTCCTACTCTAATTCCAGGGTTGTGGATTAAAGTGTTTCTTATCTAGCCTTCCTGGCAAGGGTTCCCTCTGTTCTCGCTCTCCTTTGTAATCTCAAACCAATCCATTTGTATGCACAGCCAGCCCTGTTACTAATGCCTGGAAATCACCAGTTAGAATAGGTTAAAACATCTGTGCGGCTTCTGTCCTTGGTAAAGTTTACTTAAAAATGGACACATTGTTTTAAACATAAACTACAAAACCTTTCAAATATAAAGTGGGGACAGTAACATTTCACAGCTACATTGAAATTAAGCCTTCAGCGTTCAAACTCCCACAGATGCTACAATTGGGAGAGAATGTGCCAACTCTAGATCAACAGAGATGAAAGGAACCTTATCAAGTTCAACCCCTTGCAATACAGATGCACAAAGTGAGAGCCAGAGAGGTGACACAGACCAATCAGAAGAAAACCCTCCAAGTAAATTCTAGTTTTCTGACTCACAATTAGAGCTTTTTCTGTATCATACAATATTTTTCTTTATTTAAAAAATAAGCTAAACAAAAGTTTCATGGACTAAGATTACTTTCCAGAAACTTAAAACCTCCAGATGGGTTCCTAGGCCAGATAAGTCCTGAAACCCAGAAGGACCAGCCTCTCCAGAACATCAACTAGTTCCATCCTCCTATCCCATATTACTGTCACCTCTTCTAACATGAAAAAGTTAGAATGGGCAAAGCCCAAATACCCCTATAGATTGAGAGAAGGATGAAAGGAAAGGGAGGAGTTATAACAGAGGAAGACATGATTTAACAAATGAGTATGACTGCTGAATCACTATATTGATATTTCTTTTAGTCTCCAGTGTCTTGGAGCAGCAGTTAGGAGGGAAAATGAAAATTGTGGAACAGTAATCCATACCAAACTGTGAAATCTATTCTATAACTACTTGTTACAATGCACTTTGGAATTTATTGCTATTTTGTATATATATTTCATAACAAAAAATGTTTTAAAAAGTAAGCTCTAGGAAAAGGAAAATAAACAAAAACATCCAAAGCTTTTGCAAACCAAGAGGTAGATGGCCATCCCAGCAGAAAAATGGCAAAAGGTCATAAATAAGCATTCTTAAAGGAAATACAAAAGGCCCAAAACACATAAAGAAATACTCAATTTCGAGACTAACAATTGAAACAAATTTATGCAAATGTTACAACGATGAGATTACAACAATTAGATTATCAAAGTAGCAAAAATTAAAATGACTAATGCTGAGTAGAGTAATGGGGGCGCACAACAGCAGTTTCATATGCTGATGTGACAGTAGTAACTTGTCTAATCTTTCTTGAAAGCCATTTGGCAAATATGTATCAAAACCCTTTACCTCTATTATGTGCAAATCTTTTGAACATTCCACCACTAGAAGTACATTAGACAATTTCACAAACATAACAAAGATATTCGCTTCCTTTCTTCATAATAAAAGCTTCAAAGCAACCTAAATGTCCAACAATAGATGATTACTGAATATTTTGCAGCCATTAAAATGATGTCAATTCACATTTAATAATATGAAAAGATGTTCACATTATATTTTTACATTTAAAAAGCAGATTAAAATGGGGTAGTATGAGCCCATTTTTAAAACAAATTACATATATGCAAACAGAGATATATAGAAAAAAATCTGGAAAGATAGCTCTGAAAGATTAGATTAGTGGTTATTTTAATTTTTGTGCTATATTTTTTGCAACTATTTTATGATGAGCATGTCTTAGTAGAAAGCAAAGACACTGGTATTGGGGGGGGGGGGGGTGCATACATAGTCCAGGAATCAAACCTAGGTCTCCCACATGAAAGGCATATACTTTTAAAAATAAAAGGTGTTAAAAAAATGAAGAAACAACAGGAATTACACATATGCCAACATGCACAGCTCAGGAGTGCCTTTAAATATAATATAAAAATAAGGATTCCAAAAATAGAGCTATCTTTTCCTAATCCATTTCCTATCATAATAAAATACCTGAAATGGCTTATAATTTTTTCTTAACTTTGGAGGGGAGAAAAATTCCAATGTACTTGGCCTCATATGCAAATGACACTCTTTCAGTGTGGAATTATAATGATTATAGAAGAAAACAGTTATTACAATAACCCATGAAAATGATGTTTTATTCTTTCTAAAACTTTAAAAACAGATTTTACCATTAGCATTCAAAAGGGGTTCTTCATGAAGAAAACAAGTAGAGGTCCGGAGGAGAATGCAAATTAGGCTAAAAAAATTTTTTTATGAGAAATAACTCCAGCTTAAGTAGTCGTAGCCGCCCACTGCTCATGCCCCTTACACGGCTATGCCTTTGAGCCTGCAGAGGTGGCATGCCTCTCAGAAGCAGGCTGATGTGGAGTAGCAGCTAGACTGCAAAGAATGATGAAAATCATGCTACTGTTTGTTTGATATAATCACACTTGCTATTATTTCCTTTTCTCATGTGTTGAGATAAAACTCAGGGACAGAGAAGAGAGAGAGGCAACACTTAGCTATGAAAAGTTTTCAACTCAGAATTATCAGCAAGATTCAGGACAAAACGACCCCATTTCATCCTCTGGTAGAAAAGGAATTTTTCATAACCAAATGTTAACTAAAATAAAATGGCTACCTGCATGGGGCATTGCCAGGAGAAGGCCCCTTCCTAAGAAGGACTTTTTCAGAGAACAAAAACAACCGACCTGCAGGACTTTCCCCAGAAATGAACAGACTCTACAGGGTCAATAATAAGCCAACATCTAGTTATAAAACTAGTCTCAGTCAGGTAGAGAAGTTAATCAGAATGAACCAGCACACCATACTAATCAATGTACATCTGCTCCCCACTCTGTAAGACACCCTCTATGTAAAACAGAAACTTCATGCCAACCAATCAGAGCATTTCCTCACTTGCTTCCATGTTCACCCTACATGAGCCTCCACTTTCCAATCTCTCAGTGGAGCTCCTTTCTACTTCAATGGGATGCTGCCAGATTCTTGAATTGTTCAACAAAGCTGTGATCTCCTAAGATTACGTGAAATTTTCTTTTTTTTTTTTTTTTGGTGATGAGGAAGGGATCCAAAGGCAACTGCTGATGGCTATGGAGACAACAAGAGAGACAGGCAAAGCCACCATGAACCCATAGAATTCTCTCCTTCTTCCATCTCCAAGAGTCATTTGTGGGTGAGTGCCTCTAAGATTTACAGCTCCACTCTCTTTGTGTTTGAGCTCTCCGATTTCATTAGCCAAAGCTTAGTGAGTCAATCTTGTTGACAAGAAGGCTTAAAGATTGGGTCTGGAGTTCCTCGCCTTTCAGAACAGTCCACAGTTTTAGCCAGTAAAGGTCTGTTTGTTTTTTTATCCTACACACAGGGTAAGAAGTTTTGTCCTGTGCACAAGGTAAAAATGCTTTGTCCAAGTTAGCAGGCTGATTTTATTGACAAAAAGGCTCAAATTTTGAGTCCGGTTCCTAGTCTTTGGTTCAGGCTGCAGTTTCATTTTTGCTATTGCTGGTTTCTTTGTCCTGTGCATACAGTAAGAAGTAAAATGATAAATATGGAATCCTCAAACTCTAAAAACTTTGATTCCCCACCTTCTGACACCTCAGCATATTACAAGTTCAGAAATTACAGGACCAGAAGGTGTATCTATCTAACTAAAATCTCACCAAAGACAACTTATCGGTGCAATAGCCACAAAAATTCCAATTATACAAATTCAACTAATCTTAGAGTCTCTCAAATAAAAAGGGCATCAAATGGGATGCTTATTTTAGTTGGTATTCAGCATCTACGAAGAAATTGCAAGAATCTAACATAACGGATATAAGCTAGTGAGTTATATATTTCAATATTTTCTGTGTTACTGTATTTTTATGTCTGACTCATGGCTGAAAACTTTTAAAGTAAAGCTATATACTCACTATTTTTGTATCTATCTGCATATTTGATGTATACTATTTCCCTACCTTCAGATGGTATTAACAAATAAATTTATAAAACTACTTAAAAGAGCTCTGCTCAAATAAGATAAGTCCATATAGATAAATTAATATTCCTAAAATTCTAGAAATTAAGAAAACCAAACTACTAATATTTCTGATGAAAAAAAGAGTATTCTTAGGACTAAAATTAAATGTTTAAAAAAAATCTCAAGTCCACATACCACAGATAAACCTTTGATAAATGGGACTAGTTTAGCATTGCTAGTTTTAAAAAAAATGTTTTACCTCCTTATAAATATAAGCACAATTTTTGTACCACTTAGGTATGTTCTCCCTAAATTTACACAGCTTTACTGATAAAATAAATTAGCATTATATCTACTAGATCTTTAAGGTGATGAAAATGTAAATTCATATTTAACCAAATTGAGTTATTATTCTAACAAATTTTATTTTAAGAATAATTGTTTTTTGTAGGATGTCAGCTTAAAAACGTTTCCAAGATTTTTTTGATAACCTCAGTATGTAAGGTATGCAGGATGTGTTTTCGTTAAGAAAAAAGAATGCAGTTTTGTCCTAAAGTAAAATGATTGGTTGTTGCAGAATGAATGAGAAAAAGGAAAGTGTAGAAAAACACTTGAATGGATAGGGAAAGCTGTAGAAGGTGTGCAGAAAAGGAATTTTATTTGTTCTCATCAAGGCTGGCTAAGATTTGATAGGAATATACATTTTTAAGAGTTTTCTGTTCAGATAATATCTTCATGTAAAATTAAAATTTTGCTTTCACTCTGTTAAAATAAAATTTTCTTGGATTTATTGGTCAGCTTTAAGTGAGAGGTTATAAAAGGTTTTTCTTATCCTTCTGAGTAATCTGCCTAGAAGGCAAAGATTCATGTCTTATCAGAATAATGCCCTTATTGATGTTTATATTTACCTTAATATCCCTTATTGTTTTAGAGAACAAGTCTCACTTTTAAAAGGATTGTTTTCTCTTTCTCATTTTTTAAAAAATCATGTTAACCCTTTACAATCTTTTATTGTCACTTTGGTTAAATGAAGAACCAAATATTGCTTCACATTGACCCATCTTCCTACTGAAAAAAATACACAAACCTGAAAAATTTTAACATTTTACCTTGTCAAAATCAAACATTACATGATATCTTATTGATTTCAAACTATTTGAGGATTTTCCAGAAGGTCCCTGGAAACCCACAAATAATTTGTTCATTCACCTTGTGAAAAAAGGGGTGCTAAAAATAATTAGCTTTATTTGATATGTTATGAGTTGTATGGAAAGTGTTGTCAAATTAAATAGGATTTTCTAAACTTCTGTTGGTTACATTTGTATGGGCACAATGCTATCAATATAGAGATTTACAAAACTATCTACAGTTCCTAGAGATTTGTCAATATCCTCACTCTCCATGAAATGTCCTAGTACCGATGTGCCTGATAATAGAAACAGTATTGTGGGGACCCAAGGTCCAGGGTTCCCCACCATATTGAGAGCAGGTCAGCCTATATGACTGAGACAGACATTATAGGTCATAAGACTTTCTCAAGGGGGAAAATATACAAATAGTACCATAAACAAAGCATTAAAACTCCCCTCCCTTGATCACTATTGATAACAAACCTCCAAACACCTGCGTCAGGAGACCCTACTGAAACTCTGTTCTCACACCTTTGTCCTAAACCCTCATAAGCCCTTGCACTCCCCATCCAATTTGCAGAGTGCTAACTTTCATTTTCCACAGCCAGCCACCATTGTGGAAAATCTTCTCCTGTCCATAAGTCCTAATAAACTTATGCCTAACTCCTTGCCAAGTGTATTCTTTGGTCTTGAAACTGAGATAGATTGTAATAATTGGAAAGCCAGTCAGGAGACCAGTGAGTTGCTGGTCATAGGGAGGAATAAATTCTGGGAAGGGAGAATCTGTAGGGGAAATCCCAAATTGATTTACATTCTTCATGTGGGGAAGAGTGGCTGCCTTCCTGAATGAATGGGGATGCCCTGAAAACTACAGAGATGCTGCTAACTGTTTTGCAACAGATGGAAGGACAACTAAACTTGTAAAAAAGAAAAGGGACTGCCAAATAGCAGCAGGCATAGCATGCCCCTGTTAGGAATCCTAAGAATGGCTACGAAGGCAGAGCAAATGGTATAAGCCACCACACAGCATTTAGAGGAAGAATTAAAACTAGAAAGAGGTATGTGTCTTGCCTAGGGGAAAATAAAGGAACCTCTGGCTGATGGACTGCATCAAGTGGATGGTCAGTTAGAGACTCTGGCATGCAGATATGACAGAGTCAGAGGCCATAATTTGCTTTGGGCTCAATTCCACAGGATTGTAGCTACTCCACAGTGGGACCCCAAAACACGGACACCATAGATCCTCCTTGGAAAAGGAAGCAGAGGAGGAATGTGAGGTGGAGGAGGATGAAGAGTCCCAAAAGTTGTGCCCCATGATACAAGAGAAATGGAACGGGTCACAAGATTAGCTCCCTGGGGTTCAATAACTCCAACCTCCTGAACAGAAATTTTACATTTTTTTGAGAGATTATACTGCTACCAAACTGAATAAATTAGTCAGTGGTATATACAAAATATCAGGAAGTCCTATCTGATTGGCTTCTGAGGTAATAAGATGCCGGAGCAGAGGGGTAGTGTTTTCTGGAGTGGAGATGAGTAAATTGGTGTCTATTACAACCCATCCTTCACTTTGATAATGCTTGTATACTACCTCAGCTGATGTAAAAACCATCTTCTAGTTGGTATGGCTTATTGAAGGGTGTAAGGCTGGATGGCCTATTGAAAAGGGTATACTACACAATACCCCTCATTGGCAAAATATGGAGGAGCCACAAAACATTTTAAGGGGGCTGGGAAGGCCATTTATACCATGGCCTTCATAGGACTTGACACTGAAGCTTTTACCACAGGAATGAAAAACATAGTATTGAATATTGCCCCCAACCATTACTATGGGGGTCTTTTGTCTATTCTAAGCCTACTAGTAGGACAGCCTATTTCCCTTGCTGCTCGGGCCACCTGACCTCAGAGGGGCAGAGAGGCTGCAGTAAAAGGGGGCAAGAGTAAGGACAATGGATAAAACTCCCCAGGGGCATAACAGCCCTAATCAGGTATTCCACAAGCACATATGGGGGGATCTCATCACTGTTGACACACAAATACGGACTATAGATAGGCAAGCTAGTGCAGTCGTGGTGAAACTATGGAACAAACTTCCAAAGAACCAAAGATTAACAGCTCCCAAGACTCCAGATGAGAAAGAAAGTCAGGAAAGAAGACATTATTCAAAGCCCAAGCCAGGGAGCCCTCTGCTCCCCCAGAATGAATGTAGCAAGCCCCTTTCCCTCTTCCTTAGAGGAGAAGTCAAAATCCCCAGATACAAACAATAGCCAGGGTACCAAAAGATCAGAGGCCACATGTAGAATTAACCATTTACTGGTCCTCTATTAACCAATAGCAGGTGTTAGCACTAGTAGACACAGGGAGCTGAATATACTCTAATTCATAAAATATAGCCCAATGTAATGGGTACTTGCTGGCCATAGACGAGGCCATGGGGGAAAGATAATCAGAGTCAAATGGCATATTTGATCTTGCAAATTGGGAGATTGTCCCCTATGTTGTTTTGAAAGTGTTGTGCACCCCAGAAAAAACATGTCCTTTAATCCTGATTAAATATTGTAGGGTGGGAATGTTTGATTAGATTGTTTCCATGGAGAATGACCCACTCAATTGTGGATGTGACCTTTTAATTAGATGGAGATGTGACTGCCCATTCAAGGTGGATCTTGATTAGTTTATTGGAATCTTTTACAAGGGGAGACATTTTGTAGAAAACACGGTTGCTTCAGTGCCGACAAAGACACAGGCATTTGGAGCACTGACAGGGAGGGCAGACCCCTAGATATGGTCCCCAACAGAAGTCACCATGTGCTTTTCCATGAGATGCAAAGCAAGTCAGAACCCAGAGTTGTGTCCCAGGGGAGCTAAGTGGCAGCCTACAGATGCTTAGAGAGGAAACCACTGGCATCAGAAGCTGAAAGCAACAGAACCAGGAACAAGGATCAACAGATACCAGCCATGTGCTTTCCCATGTGACAAAGGGCATCAAAGTACCTTTTTCTGTGTGCGCTGGTTTGGACATTTTTATGGTCTTAGAATTGTAAACTTCTAATTTAATAAATTGTATGTTGCAGTTCCAGGAGCATTAACAAATCAAATCACTCCCCTAAGTGTATGTTGTATATATTTCTCCTATACTGGAATACATTTTAGGAATTGATCTTTTACAAAATGCCATGTTGCAGACCACTATAGGAGAATTCTGCCCCCAGTGCAGAGTGATCAAAGAGGTCTTAAAGTGGCAGGCAAAACAATCCCTGTAAAAGTACCCCGGTGTCAGAGGGTAGTGGTTATAAAATAATATAAATGTCCAAGGAGGCACTAAGAAATCTCAGTCAGAGTGGGTGGGGATAATACCAACCCATAGCCCTTTCAATAGTCATGTATGGCCAATACAAAAGTCTGATGGAACATGGTGCATGACAGATTATCGGAAGTTAAAGTAAAATCACCAGTGCCAAATTTTGCTGATTTATTACAAGAAATTGGTACCCAATTGTGTAAATATCATACTGTATTGGTTCTTGCTAATGCTTTATTTAATATCTCCTTGGAAAAATCAAGTCAGCTTGCACTTGCCCTCACTTGGGGAAGCCAACAATGGACTTTTACTGTGCTTTCCCAAAGCTACATACAGTCTTATGGCAAAAGATTTGGCTAAGTAGAAAATTCCACATGTGTAACTTTATTTCACTATACTGATGATGTCATGTTTAATAACCAGCAACTTGCCTTCAGAATTAAAAGAAGCTTCAGGGTTATCGCTATCTCACCTTGAAAGTCAGGGATGGGCAGTCAATAGTGACAAAATATAAGGCCTTGGCTGTTCTTGGGTCTTTAATGGTCAGGTAAGACAAAAACTCTGTCTTCTGCTGTAATTGGTAAGGTGCAATGTTTCCCCACATCGCAAACATCAAAACAACTAATGGATTTGGGGGGGTCCTTGAGGTATTGGAGACCTTATGTTCCTCACTTAGTTCAAATGTTAAAACCCTTGTATGTTTTGATTAGGAAAGGCCATCTCCAGGAATGGGCAAAAAAAGCAATAGCACAGGCACAAGCATAGCAGGGAGTAGATGCAAACTTTCCCTGTGAATTGTATGTAGCCAGCACTGATAACAGCTTTGGGTATGGTCTGGGGCAGAGGCAACAATCTAAACAAATGCCCCTTGGCTTTTGGTCACAATTATGGAAAGGGGCAGAACTGAGATGCAGCCCCTTGAAAAAGCAACTGAGTGCTGCATATAATGCCTTACTGCAAGTGGAGGGGCTGACACAAACATGTCAGTCACCTTGAAAACAGCCATCCCTTTTCAGGGGTGGTTAACCAACATGGCTTCGGAACCACACTCTGGCAGTGCCCAAATGAGCACAGATGGAAACAGAGCAGCACTGTTGAAATCAGGGAAGTAGTGAAACGGCTTCACTGGAAAAGCAGACACCAAGGGTACCAAACCCTGTGGTGGCTGGCCCAGAAGTTCCAGATGTCAATCATGCACCAGCAGCTAGTGGACATCACAAGAGAGAGAGTGCCCTTCATGCTCCCTGCAGAGACCACACAGGCTACCACATCAGTTGGGACATATCAATCAGTCACAACTCCCAGTAACCCAGTGGCAAGTGGACTACATCAGTTCCCTTCCACTCTCTGAGCAGCATTAGATATTCTTTTAAAGCAGTGGACATGGCTACATGCCTGTTGCTAGCTTTCCTGGTGGGGAAAACTAACCAGAGAACCACCATGAGATGTTTGGGAAAGATGAGTGCTCTGTATGGTGTACCTACAATGGCAGTGCTTGGGGACCCCTTTCACTGGGCAGATAGCCCAATCCTAGGCCATGAATCAGGACATCATGTGGACATTTCATCTGCCCTACAATCCCACAGGTACAGTCCTTATTAAAAGAATGAACAGTCTGTTAAAGGAACAGCTAAAAGCTAATAAGATGTCCTTTCAGCAGTGAACTAAACAGCGCTATCAGGATTTAACCCGTTTGAATGCAATGCTGCAAGCTGCTGGACCTGCCGCCACTAAAATGTTAACAGTAGGGCATATGCAGGCACTGAAAATACAAATTAAAGGGCTGGCTGCCTTACAGTCTAAGCAGGAAAATAGTAATAATAATAGTTACCCATACCTCAAACCACACAAAACGGGGAAAACAAGGTCAACTGGCCTTGATGCTGGCCTATGCAGCCATATTGGTTAGGAATCCTAAGTCCCTGGGGAATAGGAGTCACCTAAAATATTGTAATGAGGTTTCAATTTATTCAGAAAATATCTGTTAAAATCTTTATCCCCAATCTGGGGCCTCCTATTCTCATGGGAACTTAATATATGACTATGTGGAGCCTTCTTATGCCCACATTACAACTGATGTAATGGTGGAGGACTCTCAAGATTTACAGGGGGAAAATATCTGGTATTTAAAACTCCCATAACGTTCCTCTCCTGACTACCTTATTGTCAACCAGTGGAACTTTAGCAGGTATACTGTTAAATCAGCAGGAATTTCTCCATAAATATCTTTCTTTTCACCCACAGTGCCCTAGCAAACACCTTCCTATAGCGGGATTCAGCGGTAACTCATGCCCACAATCGAAGCCAGTGCTGGATTTGCATGGACTTGCCATCTGTAGGTCCTACCTGCCTTCCTTTGGACTGTGACCCTGAGAACTGGACTGCACGGAATACCTTGCTGGCCTGGCAGAATTAAATGCATAAGAAAATATAAAAAAAAGAATCTTCTCATTTACAGGACATTGTACATGAGGCCAGCCCTATGTCCCCACTTCCTTATGGGGAGTAGTCTGCTGCATGGCGGTGGATTTGGGTAATCTGGGGCCCAGGATTCCCCTCCATACTGAGAGCAGTTCATGGTATGTAGCCACCTACATGACCAGGACAGACATTAAAGGTCATTAGATCTCCTCAAGGAAGAAAGAATGCACAAATGATACCATAAACAAGGCATTAAAACTCCCCTCCCCTGATCACTGTTGATAGCAAACTCCTGCATCAGGCGACCCTGCTGAAACTGTTCTCATACCCTTGTCCTAAACTCTTAAGCACATGCACTCCCCCATCCCATTGGTGGAGTGATAACCTTCATTTTCTATGGCCAGCTGCCACCATGGAAGAACTTCTCCTGTCCATAAGCCCTAATAAACTCATGCCTAACTCTGTGTCAAGCATATTCTTTGGTCTTAGGACTCAGCTGGGTTGTAACAAGTATACATAGTGTTATTGGTCATAATTTCAGTTAGTCTTAGAAAATGTTAGATGTGATAGAAAAGAAACAAATTTCCTTCTCAATTTATTATTTTTGTATTGAACTTTCATCAGAAATTTGGCTCTTGTAAAATAGTAATAAGTTAACAATGCCAGTCTTTAGACTTTTGTCAGCTACAGTCAATTTTCTTTCTGATGCTTGCCTGAAAACACTTGCAGTCAGCTAGAAGACAGAGGGCTTCATCTTCAATAAAAAGGATTGTCTTAGAGGTCCGTGGAAAAGACCATACAAGGCACTATGAGGCACAGGCTGTGAGACAAAATTCCAGAATTCTAGTAAAGAAGTCGATGGGTTCATGAGATGGCCACACAAAATAGAACAGAACAAGATGAATTACTTAGGACTAAAGGAATTGATAAAGAATGATTATAGTTTTATTTGGATTATTGCTGATATTCTGTTGTTCAATTTTCTAGATAAAAGGAATTCCTTACTCTTTTCTCTTAGGCCTTCTATAACTCACAGAACATTTATCTTTTTGCCTGCCACCCTCTAGAATTTGGAAACTCTTATTGAATATTTTTATATATATTTTATATGGCAAAATAATGATTCACATGGCTCAGTAAGATTCTGTCCTCCTTGTTAACAGATAGTAACTGGAGAGATGTGTTATATTACCAAGGGTTTGACTAGAATGTCATGTTTGAGAATGATGCTCATTTAATCAGATTTGGCTAAAGACTTTTAAGGAACTAAAGTTGACTTTCTGGAGCCAATGCTTACAAAACCCTCTTGGAAAAACCAGCCTGGTACCTGGATCCAGGGCTCCTAGGCCTCAGGTCAATAAAGTAACTTTCTGACAAGCAGAAGAATGATAATATTTTGAGGATCTTAAGAAAGAAGAATTCACAGAAATTGATAGGTACATTGGTGAAATCTGGTGTCTAATTCTTAGCTTGGCTTCCTAGCATCAAGAAGCTTCTAAAAACGTGTCTCCACCCATTCAAGGTGGGGTTCCTTACTGGAGCCCTTTAAGGGTGAACCATTTTGGAAAAGTCTTTAGAGCCGAGAAAGCTACCAGTATCAACAGAATCTGAGTTGGTATATTGCTTTCAATATACCAGAGACCTTTGGAGTAGAAGGAAAATGCCCCTGGAGAAGCCTTATGAAACGAGGAGAGAAAGCTAGCAAATGTGCCCTCCCAGCTGAGAGAGAAACCCTGAATTTCATCGGCCCTTTCTTTGGAGTAATGTAAAAGCTATATTGTATGCAACTAAGTGATGATATTGTGAATTATTGATTATCTATGTTAATTTTTATTTGATTTGTTAATTTTTTTAATTAATAAATAAATTTTTTAAAAAGCTAAAAAAAAAAAAAAAAAGAAGCTTCTAAAAGGCCAAAGGAAGGTTCCTCATGAAAACTACCAGCAAAGAAACTTTATAAGGCTGATGTGATAAATTGCCATTCTTACTGCATCCTTGTAAATATTCAGGCCAAACCTAATGAAACCATCTTTATTTTATGGCTAAAAATAATCTTTTTTGAGGCTATCTGTAGGTGACGGTAAAGAAAGTTTATGCTTCAATGAAAAACTACGGCACACTTCTGTGGGGTATCAGATTATGGTCTTGTTCACTGTCTGAGTTATTTTGTACCCCCTTTGTAAACTGCAGATAACTGCATGGGTTTGGTATCTACCTGTAAATTAGACTGGATACTATAATCTTGCACATATTGTCTACCCTCAGTGCCAATCAGAAAGTTAACATGGTATCTTTTGGAAGTCAGGTCTCCAACTGACAAAAGAGGGCTGATACCCCCAATCCCTTGACCTACAGTATAATGACATGGTTCCCCTCTTTCTTGTACACCATCCCACTTTCCCTAAGAACACGTGACATGGAGCGAGCAGTTATAAATATATTTAAGGTTATGAAACAGAACTTTAACACCACCCTAAATGCACTTCTGGCCCTCCAGGTTGAAGTTGACAGCTTAGCATCAGCATTGTTGCAAAACAGACAGACTCTAGATATTGTATTTACGTTAATAAGTCTGGTACAGAGATAAATAAACTGACTATTTTAAAGAACAAAGTTGAGGTGCTTCATGATATCATTTGGGCACAAACATATTAATGGACAAGGCCTATCTCATGACCTAGGTTCTTGGTTTAATGGTATATAGGGAAATATTAGTACATTTTGGATTTATGGGGGAAAACTAGCACATTTTGGATTCATGTTTTTACTATATCAGTCTATATGTTTTCATTTCTTGCTGTACAAACTGTGTTTCATGATTCCACTCAAATTCCTTGTCACCCTCAAGACAAGTGGTTTCTCTTAAGGTAGCTAATCAAAAGGAAAATGAGACAGAAATGGGACTGTCTCTAGTAGACAAAAAAAAATGTCAATGGAACAATTCACCCAGAAAATGATTCCTTCTGTTTGTTTCTATCTTTGTAGATGGACCCTACCTTCTATTGGTATAATAATGCAAAATCTCTTCTCCTAGATCAAATTTCAGTTTTTAGCCTAACCTGCCTTGTCACATATGAAAAGTTCTACACAGTGCAGTATTTCCTCCACTATCTTTTAACTACCTCTGTAGTTTAACTACCTATGTGGATATGGATTTACAACTTTCCCATTTACAAAATGCCAAATTTGAAAACCCATATCCAGGACCTAGAACAGTGTCTAGTACATTGTAGGAACATACGCATTGCTGCTGAACAAATACATTAACTACTTAATTCTGTCCATCTGCTATCTTCACATCAGTCCTTTACCCTTCTCCTCATTTCACCTTACATACCTCAGATGCCTGAGAGGTATGGGGCTTCTCTGCAAATCTGACTAACAAGATCTCTAAAGAATCAGATACAATTATGCCAGATACATAACTCATTTGATCACAAATCTTTTCTTCCAACATGAATGCCATACTTTTCCCACTGTCTATAAAGGCATAAATGCATAAACTTGCTTTCTGTCTACAGATAAAGAAGTTTTGCAGTAAGTTTGAAGTTACATAAGCATGTTTTGCTAGTTACTTTCTACAGGTCCACAGTCCACATCTTCCCCATGCTACCAGGATAGGTACACTGCAATCCTTTGGGAAAGTGCAGTCCTGTCCATGGGTCCAGTGCCTATCTGGTTATAAATTTTCTAGCAATAACAAGTTGAGCCTCAGTACCTCTTTTTGAGGGAAATATGATTTTCAGTACAAATAGATCTGAAGGATAATAAAGCACTCTAGGTCAAGCTCTTGCTAGAAAACTTAAGCAGTTACTCCTGTTGGAATTAAGTGGTGTATGTCCAAGGTATTCAAAATGATGAGATGGCATTCCATTCATACAACACTAACTCTAAAAGATGCCAAATCTGCCCAGCACCATAAGGCTAAGTGACTTACCCGTGGTTAAACAAACAATACTCAGCACCAATGTAACCCAAATCAGTCACTAACCCAGAAAGTCCTGCTAGTTTCCTACCCCATACAACCTTTCTCTGTACACTGCCAAAGGGTTTTGGCTTCCACCTACAATATCAGTTCAAACCCAGAATCTAGGCTAATCCCCTTCTTTCAGTGGATTTAATCCTATTTTACAGATGATGAAACTGAGCTCCAGAAAAGTTCAGTTTGAGGTCAAAGAGCAATGTCGAAGGTCAAAGAGCTCTAGAAATCTACTGTCCAGACTTCTAGTCCAATATAACCAAGTGAGTAGGGAGTCTATTCAAAATATTAATCTTTTGCTAACAAGCGAAAGAAATGAATACAAAGCTGTACATATACATTATGACCCCAACTGCAATAAAAAATAATATTAAAAAAATGAAATTGACAAAAGTGAAGATGGAGCAACAAAACTGGAACAAAAAAATACCAAAAGTTAACCATGGTTATGACTGGATGGAGGTAGGTGAAGGGTTTTTTATTTTCTTCTTATATTTTTCTGTATTTTCCAAATTTTCTGCAATAACCTACAATAGTTGTATAACATAAAAAAGAATTAATTTTATAATGGACCATTCTACTTTGCTTATGCTAGAAGTCACTGTAATAATGGAGTCTTACAGTTAGGTAAAAGCTAAAGAAATGACAGTAACTCAAAAATTATACTTACCCACCAACTGTGGGAGAGAGGAAGCCTCCCTGTCAAGCATGATGGATCCTTTCTCCATGCATGTTCTCAGCTCAAACAAACTGTGAAGGGACAATGTGGCCACATGAGGCTTGCTCCATCTCTCTCCACCCTGTTCGACTTTTTCTTCAAACTTAATCCATCTAAAAAAAGGAGATTAATGAATAACAATTAAAAGTATTCTTACCTACTCTGGAAATAGCAACATCAACTGTTACATCTCCACCCCCATTAACACTTCCAAAATGTCTCCTCTTGTGGAGTTTTAAAGCTTATTATATCGTTAATTATATTGCCTTTATAAATACATCAAACAAGTAGCTAGAACTCTTCCTCCCCTAATGTTTTGGAAAGCAAACCAGAAGGAGCCAAAACAACCCTGGTTTCATGCCTGTCTATATGTAACCATGAAATCCTTAGGAATTATTATTTAACTAATTTTTAAAATAAGGTAGAAAAAGTATCCATTTCAAAATTTTCTACATAAATAAAGCCGATAATATATAAAAATAAACACCACTGTGAAAATTCTGTTGACTTCATACAAGTTTATATAAGGTGAAATATCAGTGATGAACCAATATTTATCTTACATTTTTGAAAGACATGGTGTGTGACATGGTCAGATGCGTGTAAAATATCACTTTGTTAATGCTTAAAGAGAGTAAGCATGTAGGAGTGGTATGTCTTATTTTAATATATATTCATTAGCTGGCATATGTTCCCCTCTCATTGAGTTTCTCATGATTCTTTACCCCTTCAAGTATGGCTCCACATTGTGTTTAAAAATACATAAACTCAATAAACAACAAATCTATTCTGATAACAGGTCTATTAACCTTAACATTACAGCAAGCAAACCTCTTTTCTTAACTTTTGCTAATTTAGCAGTATATAACAATAAAAAAAGTTTAATGAAAATGACAGCAAAGCATTCATTCAATTCACATATTACATATATAGACTCTACACTGTCAAAAGAAACCAAAAATCATCAACAACTTGCTATTTATCATGACCCAAACAAAAATATTTCTTTCTCTCAATTCAAATCTCCTGAATGATACTGAAAAAGATAAAGAAGAGGATAAAAAATTGTTTTTCTACATTCTTCACCCAAAGGCTTAATGATTGAAAAATGTTATCCTAGAAAATGCTAACCACTCATCTAACTCACTAAAGAGGAGAACAAAGGGCAGAGATTAGAGGAAGCTCTACATAAGGTATTATTTATAGACTGCTAACTACCCCCAGAGGAGGAAAAACAAAAAAGAACACATTAGTAGAACCAGGAGTGAAAACAGAGCAAGAGATCAGCCACAATGTCAAAAAATTTAGAACATTAATCAAACCCACACAGGATTCAGAAATATTTTACCCAAATCTGGAGACTTTCCCTCCATGCTCCTCCCAAGAAGTTTCTCCCTGCCAGGCAATTTCTACCTGACAACCGCAGCCTTGCCCCCAACCTCATCCTCAGTTCTAAGACCATTCCCCATCTCCCCTAAATTCCCAAAATGTAGGAGGTGGGGATTTTTACGTTTTCCTCACAAGTTAAAAAGTCTTCAACAACACAAAAAAAAGTTCTAAAACTTCAGAACTGCACTTTGATTATTTCTACAAAAGTAGATGTGAAACATTCCAAAAGAGAATAAAAGATCCTTAATCTTGGGGTATGTGTGAGAGTGTGTATGTGTGTATTTCTTCAAAATAGTAGTTATTCACCTTGGTAGGAATCAGAACCACAGAAACAGTAGGAACTGGTAGAAAAATGAAAATTTTATATCAGTTTTATATAATTCTATAGGTTAATTTAAAAAAAGGTCATTTGAGAGCAATCATTTTATAGAATACATGACATTGATTTACTAGGTATATCCTCTTTTGAAGCTTGCTCACTGAATCTTTAATCACGTTTGTTGTTGTAATTTTTTGGTCAAGATAGCATACTAGTAGACAGAAGATTCAGGCCATAAAAAGTCAAATCAGGGTTATGTATAATCTAAAAACAGTGTAGTGATCATTTGTTTTTATTCATAAGAGTATTCTTACTAACAACTAGCTGAGAGATAAGAATCCTGGTCATAAAATGTAAGCCCAAAATGAATGACGGACCAGGTAGAAACTCAGTAAGGGTAAGTATTTTAGACAGCCCTCACATCTCTTTGATCTTTACTAAAGGAACCCCCACTTCTATTAGTTGCCAAACACATTCCTTAGAAGAAAACCTCACTTACCATGACTATTTTCTGCTATCATCTTCAACTCTCCAAATAATATGTTAAATAAAATTTTCTTTGGTTAGTATTTTTTTATTTACTCTCCATAACTTTTAATGTAATCAACCTTATTGTACCCAAATGTAACTTTGAACAAGCTTTCAAGTACATTTGGAAACCACAAATACCAACTAACTTGAATTTAAGAAATAACATTCTTCACCCTTCTGGACTACACTAGCCATTTGGGCCAAGACTTAACCATAAAGGAATGGAAATGTAAAGTCTCAAAACTAGCCAGTTGCTTAGAATTTAAGTCCCTAAGGGATAAGGATTATCTCATAGTTCAGGTTAGCATTTATTTTATTGTGAGTTCAGTAAATATTTGATGTTGTAATGATGTCATATTAAAGCATAGCTAACAACATAAGGAAAGCTCTGGAGTAATGACATTAAATTCCTTTAAAATGTATTACTGTAATTGTTCAAGGAACTGATTATATTTACAACATATGCATTTAGGTATAAAATAATGGTTTGCCCATTAAAACAGACTGTCTGCAGGTAGTTTGTCCACATGCTATCTTCCACATGCCACCCTTCTCAGAGATCAAGGACAAATTTGGAAAAAAAACTGAACACTACACAATTCAAATCAGAATCCATTAAAGAAAAGGTTAAGGCAATGGTATCAAAGTTCAGCCTATTCAAGTGCCAATGAATTTGTAAAGGTGCTTTAGAACCATATAATTACATTTAAAAAAACATTTTGACTGCACAGTGTACTAAAAGGCACTATCTACCCTTCATAATAATTATGAAAAACCATATATTTGCTACAACTTTCCTACATTTCTTTTTGTCTCAGTACTTGCCTTGTTATGGGAAAAAAATTCAGAAAGTGACTTTTTAAGTGTTTATGACTACAAAACTGCTGTAGCTTTGGAGGATCAGTTTATTAGGTGAAGTTCATTTATTCTGAAGTTCAGACAAATAATGATAAAGTATTTTGCAGTTTAATGCACTTCAAGTAACTGCCAACTAAACAGCATTTTACTCATCTGTTGATTAAACAGAAGGTTCACTGGGATTCACTGAATTTTGCAATTTTTCAATCATGTGATTAAATATAATTAATAATAAAACAAGACCTCTAACTTAAAAACATGCCAATTTTCCAGTAGAAAATAGGCATGACCTTTGTACTGGAATATAACCCAATTACACAAAACTACTCGTAAAATGATAATAAATTTCTTGATAATTACTAAGTACCTCGGGACACATAAAAGAAGACAATGCTAGTATATATCTGGGATAAATAATGTTTTTGAGGTGAGTTCTTGATCTTCTTAACAGCAAAGTTTACTTCAAAACAATGTATACAACTACATATAATAACATAAATCAAATTCCTTTCCTTTTAGCCTTTCTTATAGAAAAAATAAACTCAGCTTATAATAGCACTTTCCAAAGTTATCACATTTCTTTAACGGTAGCTCAGCAAAGAAAAGATAGAAAAGTTAGCGTAGATTGGGAAGAGAATGTTCTCTCTCCAAACCTTCCAGCCAAATCGAAATCAGGTTTTACAGAGGTAAATTGGGTCCATCAGCCAAGCAGAAACCCAGATAGGTGTTCACTTGTACTTTCTGGTGGGAAGTGAAGCATCCATGCCCCATTTATTTGTCAGTTTGTGGTTTTTATTGACTTGTGATGACCTTTTCCCCCAGTTTTGGCAGTCCGAATCACACTGGGAGAGTGATCTTTAACATGACATACATATAACAGCAGGTGAGGTCGTCCAGAATTGTCCATCTAAAAAGTAGGCGAAGAGAAACTGAAAACCGATAATCATTTTTGCAGAGACATCCCCCAACTCAAAGAAATAAAGTTTGGAGGAAAACAGTCCCTTCCTCCTAGATTTAGATCATTCCTAAAACTGGACCATGTTTTATTCCTTTCCAGTTTGCTTGACAAACCTATAAACCAATGCCAAGCCACCTAGAAATTCTTAATGAGGAACAGAGACTTCTTTACCAATATACATGATTCCATCATAATTATTACAACATTATTGAATGTCACTGTTCTAAAAATGACCAAACATTCAAAAGTAATGTTCACTGCCATTCCTCTGATAATATACATTTCTATCCTTTGCACAGTGTTCAACTTATGCTCTATAGTAGAAAAGCCACGGAATAGTCAATGTTTTAATTTTTAGGAGATGGAAAAATTGTGAAAAGGATGGTAGTAGAATTAGCTGTTACTTCACACTTCATATAAATAAAGACTTCTCTTGTTCATAGTTTTACATGACTAAAGTGCTTTCCAAGGCGTAAATAAGGACATATTTCTTATTACTGAAACCAATCTCCTTACTGCTGCACACAGCTACCCTGAACATTTTGAAGTCAAACAGCAGAAATGCTGAGACTCAATAGAGAATATTCTTGGTCAAATCAAATCACAATTGTGTTCTCTGGGATATGAGCTCACAGTAGAAACTATCTTAAAGTAGAGGGGTTTAATGGGTTATTACTGCATGGAATAAAATAATCTTGTCAATTTGGCTTTTCTTAAAAAAAGTAGACAATTCTCAAGATTCCTAAATCAGTCATTAAAAACATCCATGTCACACTTTCACATTTATAAAATGAATCCCAACTAAGCATTAACTCTTTATTAGTCTGGTAGGTTGAGAATTTTAGTAAGAGAAAAACTATCATGTCTGGAAATTGGACATTACAAATGACAGTCAGAAATTACTACACATTCTGGGGACTGTGGGAAGATGGATGAACAGGAAGCTTCGGGAGTCAGTTTCTCCACCAGAACAACTATTAAACAGGTAAGAACTATATGAAATAATTATTTTGAAACTCCAGATGCCAGTAGAATACTGGTGCCACAAAGGGGCATAAAAGCCCACTTCCCCAAGGTCCAAGGTGGGCATGGGCCCATCAAGAATCACAGCTTTCGATCAGCGACTTCTGATCACTGGAGACCCAGCATTTGGGTGGCCCCTGTTCCACCTGCCCTGGACAAATGTAGCAGAGGAGACGTAAGGCTGGTATGCTTACCCAGCTGCAGAGGACAGCTGAAGGGCTGCATTTGCTGGGCAGGCTAAGGAAGCACAATGTTGGGGAGCCATGGAAGACGCTCCCAGCACACTTCCAGGACCCTCCCAAATGCCTCTCCAGGGAAGTTTGGAAGTAGGCAGTAAGTCATTTGTGGCTCTCTGACTTTGTTCTGGATGGAAAAGACTGATTTGGGGAAATTCCTCTCTGATGTGCCCTATACCAGAATTTGCCCTCCTGGCAAAAGCAGCCTGAGACAAGAAGAGCAATGTAAGAAACAATTGAGGCCGAAGGCCTGGACAAAGGTTTATCCTTTAAGTCCTGTAGTGGGACACCCAGAACAGGCAGGAGGTCTGTCTCCTAGGAAGGAGAGGGGACATTTAAACTCCTTTAAAGAGGGGAATTCCTAACCGCTAGCAAGCACAAGCCCAGGACAAGACACAGGTTCAAAAAAAGACACGAAGGACCCTGTTATTTGCATCTGCTTTGGGCAGACTTTCCTGATAAGAAAGCTGACATTCAAGAAAATCTCTAACACATCACTAGCTGGTTACAAATTCAAGAAACAGACATTTCAAGGAATACATTCCAGAATTAATATTTTAATATTTTAAAATTAAAGTGTGCAAACAAAAGATTATAATATAAACAACAAAAGAGGAAATGATGGACTATCCACAGAAAGAAGGTAAAAACACAGAAAACACCAATGAAGAAGACTAAACTGTAAACATAATGGGCAAAGACTTTTAAAAAATGATCAATATACTCAAGGAGAGGAAGGAAAATACAGTGAAAAAACTAAAGGATATCAGGAAATCTATGAATCAACAATATGAAAATTTTAAAAAGAGACAAATTTTAAAAAGAAAAACCAGAAGAACTACTGAAGTTGAATACCACAATTACTGAAATTAAAAATTCCCAGAAGGATTTCAACAGCAAATTGGAGCTGGCAGAAGAAAAATCAACGAACTGGAAGACAAGATAACTGAATTGTCGATGTGAGGAACAGATAGTAAAAAAGAATTATAAAAAGTAAAAAATAGACTAAGAAACCTCTGGAACACCATTAACCATACCATTATAAGCATTATGGTAGTCCCAGAGGAAAAGAAAGGGAGAAAGAAACAGAAGGAACAGTCAAAGAAATAATGACAGAAAACCTGCCAAACTACCAAAAGACCTGAATATGCACATCCAAGAAGCCCAGAGAACACCAAATAGGATAATAAAACTTGAAGAAAAATATGTCCCATCACATAATGATCAAATTGTCAAATGCAAAGGATGAAAGAATTCTGAAAGCTGCAAGAAAAAGCAACATATTATGTACAAGGGAGTCCCAATTAGATTAATTGCTAATTTCTCATTAGAAATCATGGAGGCAAGAAGATACTAGATTGAAATACTTACAGTATGAAGAAAACAAGTTAAATCTTAAATCCAGTGAGACGTTCTTTAAAAGTGAGGGAGAGGTTAAGACATTTTCAGATACAAAAACTGACTAGACCCATCCTCAAAGAATGCTAAAGAGAGTTCTTCAAATTGAAAGGAAAGAACACTAGACGGTGGATGAAAGTGGCATAAAAAAATTAAAACCACCAATAAAGGAAACATTACATGCCAGTACTATTGTACTGTATTTTTGGAAGGTGTATGTAATGCCACATTTTACTTCCTACAGATTCCTAAAATACATGTATAAATGTATAAAACCAAATCAATGCTTTTGGACATACAGACACAAAAATATAATTTGTTTATAATTTGTAACAAGTACAAAAAAGGTCAGAAAACAGGAGGGGGACTATAGGGAAAATGTATGTGTATGCTTTTGAAGTCAAGTTGGTATCAAATCAAATATGATTGTTTTATATTTAGGATGTTAAATTTTAGCCACATGGTAACCACAAAGAAAATTTATGAAAATTACATCAGATAGAATGAGAAGGGACTAAATACCATATATCACAAAAAAAAAAAAATCAATTAAATATGAGAGCAGGCATTAACAGAAATATTGAGGGGGAAAAAAAGTATAAGACTTTCAAACACCAAATAGCAAATGGCAGACAAAAGTCCTGCATTATTGGGTGGGCCATGGTGGCTCAGCAGGTAAGAATGCTTACCTGCCATGCCAGAGGACCCGGGTTCAATTCCCGGTGCCTGCCCATGTTAAAAAAAAAAAAAAAATCCTGCATTATCGCTGTGACATTAAAATGCAAATGGACTGAACTTTCATTTTAAGATTATAATGAGACTTATAAACTTGGCAGCCTGGATAAAAAGCACGACCCAACTAAACGCCGTCTATAAGAGACTCACCTTAAATCAAAGACATTAGTAGGTTGAAAATGAAGGATGGATTGTATATATATATATATATATATATATATACACCATGCAAGTAGTAACCAAAAGAGAGTTGGAGTAGTCACACTAATATCAGATATATTAGACTTTAGGTAAAAAAAAAAAAACAGGAGAAACAAAGACAGTCATTATCTATTGATAAAGTGGTCAATTCAACAAGATGTAACAATTTTAAATATATGTGTACCTTAAGAGCAGAGTCCCAAAATGTATGATGAAAATACTAACAGATTTGAAGGGAGAAAATGATGGATTTACATCAATAGAAGGAGACCTAAATATACCATTTCAACAATGTATAGAACATCTATACAGAATATCAATAAGGAAATACAAGACATGGACAATACACTGAACCAGTTAGACCTAACAGACATTTAGAGAACATTTCACCAAACAACAACCAAATATATACTTTTCTCTAGAGCATATGGTTCATTCCCCAGGATAGACCAGATCTTAGATCACAAAACAAGTTTAAATTAATTCAAAAATACTGAATTCATACAATGTCTCTTCTTCAACACAATGGAATGAAGCTAGAAATGAATAAGAGAAGGAGGAATGGGAAACTGATAAATATGTGGAAAATAAACAACTTATGCTTCAAGAACCAATGGGTTGATGAGGAAATCACAAAGGAAATTAGGAAATATCTTGAGGCAAATAAAAATATGGCATACCAAAACTTCTGGGATACAGCAAATGTAGTGCTGAGAGGGAAATGTATAGCTTTAAATGTGTAGCTCTAAAAAAGAAGGATTTCATACCAGAGACCTAATTTCAAAACTGGAAGAAGAGGAAAAAGTTTACCAAACTAATGCAAAGTGAGCAGATGGAAGGAAGGAAATAACAAAGATCACAGAAGAGATAAATAAAGAAGTAAAAAACAAAAAAATCAACAAAACCAGAAGTTGATTGTTTGAAAAAATCAATATGTTTCGCTAGATTGACAAAAAAATAGAGAGGACACAAAAACTAAACATGATTTTAAGAGGCTTCTATGAACTATAGTATGCCAACTAGACAAACAGAAAATAGATAAATAATAGATAAATGCCTAGAAACATACCAACTACCTACATTGACTCAAGAAGAAATAGATGATTGCAACAAACAATAACTAGTAAAGAGATTAAATCAGTAATAAAAAATTGCCCAAATAAAGAAAAGCCCAAGACCAGATGGCTTCACAGGGAAATTTTACCAAACATTCCAAGAAAAATTAACACCAATCTTGCTCAAACTATTCAAAGAAATTAGAGGAGAGAAGTCTCCCTAATTCATTCTATGAAGCAAGTGTCACCTTCATAACAAAGTCAGATAAAGATACTACAAGAAGAGAAAATTACAGATCAATATCTCTTATGAATATGGATGAAAACATCCTCAAGAAAATACTAGCAAAGTAAATCCAATAGTACATTAAAAGAATTATACCCAATGACCAAGTGGGAATAATCCCAGATATGCAAGGGTGGTACAGAATAAGAAAATCAATTAATGTAAAACACCACATTAACAGAAAGAAGGGGAAAAAACACCCGATTATCTCAATTAGACACACACACAAAAAAGATTTTGACAAAATGCACCCCGTACTGATAAAAACATTAAGAAAACTGGAAATAGAAGGAAACTTTCTCATATAATAAAGGAAATATATGAAAAACCCATAGTTAACATCATACGTAATGATGAAAGACTGAAAGCTTTCCCTATAAGATCAGGAATATGATAAGGATGCCTACTATCACAACTGTTAGCCAACATTACTGGCTGTTCTAGCCAGAGCAATCAGTCAATAAAAAGGAATAAAAGACATCAATATTGGGGGGAAAAAAGAAGTAAAACCTTCCCTATTTGCAGATGACACATTCCTATATACAGAAAATCTGAAAAATCCACAACAAAGCTGCCAGAACTAAAAAATGAATTCAGCAAAGTGGCAGGGTACAAGCTCAACACTGAAAAATCAGTGTTGTATAGTGTCTCTATACACTTAGCAACGTACAATCAGAAAAAATCAAGAAAAAAGTTCATTTACAATAGCAGCTAAAAGAATCAAATATCTAGATAAAAATCTAATAAACAAGATGTAAAGGACTTGTACACAGAAACTACAAAACACTGCTAAAAGAAATCAGAGAAGACCAAAATGAAAGGAAGAACATTTCGTATTCATGGATTAGAAGATTAAATATTGCTAAAATGTCAATTCTACCCAAAGCAATTACAGCACCAACGCAATCCCAATGAAAACTCCCAAAACTTTTTTTCTAGAAATGAAAAAGACAATCATCAAATTTATATATCAAATGTATATCGAAAGGTAAGGAGGCCCAGATAGCTGAAGATATCTTGTTCCCAAGTTACAAGCAACAAAAGAAAAAAATAGATAAACAGAGCCTCTTCAAAATTAAAAACTTGTCTGCATCAAAGAAGTTTATCATGAAAATAAAACAACCTACAAAATTGGAGAAAATATTTGGAGACCACATATCCAATAAGGGTTTAATATCCAGAATATATAAAAGAATCCTTTAATTCAACCAAAAGTTGAACAACACAACTTTTAAAAGATCAAAAGACTTGACATTTTTCCAAAGAAGGTATATAAATGACCAAAAAGCACATGAAAAGATACTTTATTAGCTTTTAAGGAAATGCAAATCAAAAGCTCAATGAGGTTCCTTTTCACACCCACTAGTATTGTTACTAATAAAAAACAGAAAATAATGAATGTTGGGGAATGTGTGGAGAAATAGGAGCACTCATCATTGTTGGTGGCAGTGTAAAATGATGCAGGAGACAGCTTGGCAGTATCTCAGAAATTAGTATAGAATTAACATATGATCCTGCAATCCCAGAGTATTTATCTCAGGATATATACCTAAAATAATTGAGAGCAGAGACTTGAACAGATATTTGCACACTGAAGTTCATAGCAGCTTTAGTCACACATGCCAAAAACTGAAAGCAATCCAAGTGCCCATCAACTTGTGGACAAACAAAATATGGCATATACACAAAATGGAAAATTTTTCACCTATAAAAAGGAATTAAGTTCTGAAATACATGACAATATGGATGAACCTGAAGACATCATATTGAGTGAAATGAGCCAGACCAAAAGGACAAATATTGTATGAGCTCACTGATATAAAATAATTAGAATAAGCAAACTCACAGAGTCAGAATCTAGGCTATAGGTTGCCAGGGTACATGGTGGGGTAGAGAATAAGGAGTTAAGGCTTAAAATGTAGAGTTTCTATTTTGGACAATGGAAGGATTTTTCTAATGGACAGCAGTGATAGTAGCACAATACTAAGGAGATAACTAAGAGCACTGAATTACATATTTGAATATGGTTAAAAGGGGAAATTTTAGGTTGTCCATATGGTATTAGAATAAACATTTTTTTTTAAAAATCCACAGAACTGCACAACACAAACAATGATCCCTATGTTAAACCATGAGCTATAGTTCACTATAATCCACTTTCATCTACTGTAACAAATGTACCACACCAATGCAAAATTTCAGTAATATGGGATATGGGGTGCGGTAAATGGGAATCCCATACCCATATGTACTTTATGTATGATTTTTCTGTAAATCCACAATATCTCTAATAACAAAATTAATTAAAATAATATTGTGGAAATATTCTGAAGGAGATGTGTTACAGGATTGTTGAAAATCTGAATAATTTCTGGAGATACAATTACTCCCAAACTTCTCAACATTATTTAAATGGAGCAGCAAACTAAGAATTAAGGTACTATTTTTTCATTAATTCATTCAGTAAAACATATATTTCTTGAGGGCTGAATATGTGTCAGGTAGCTAGGAATACAATGGTGAACAAAACAACCCAAAATTCCTATCCTCAGGAGTTTTCATTCTATTAGAAAAGACAGAAAATATTTAGATATATAATATGTTAACTGGTGATTAAGTCCTTATGAGAAAATTAAGTGGAGACAGGCGATAGAGAGTGTTGGAAAAGATTTCAATTTTAGATAAAACAGCCACTGCTTTATCTAAAAAAAAAAAAAAAAAGTAATTTTGAATAAAGACCTGAAAGAAGTGAGGAAATGAGGCACGCAGATATTCCTAGGGTTACTAGGCAGGGACTATTTCAAGGAAATGAAACAAGTACCAAATCCCTGACACAGGAACATTCCTGGCAAATGAGGCACATGCTGAATGAACAAGTGGAAGACAAGTAAGAGATGTGATCAAAGAGATCATGGGGAATAACTCATGAGAGGGGTAGGGGAAGAACAGATGCAGGGAGATCAATTCATTAAGAGGCATTTGCACTAATCTATGTGGGAGATGATGGTGAATTTGGGCATCAGGATTGCAGCAGTATTGAATGTGAGATGTGGTAAGATTCTGGATATCTGGATATCTTTGAAGATGAAATAAACAGGATTTGCCAATGGATCAAAAAGGGGTTGTAGAAAAAAGGCAACAGTCAAGGAAGATTTCAATGTTTTTGGCCTAAGCAAGTACAAGAATTGAATTGTTTATTGAGATGGGGAAAGCTGTAGGAGGAGCAGATCTGAAGGTGGATGAGGAGCTCAGTTGTAAACATGTTAACTTCAAGATGCCTATTAGCCATCCAATAACAGGCTGCGAACAAAAGGGTCTGGGATATAAATGGACAAGTCAGCCGTTTGATGAATTAGTTTGACTTAGTTTGAAAATCTAAATCTAACTCCTCTTCTGAGTTCTTTCAATAGAATACTTGGTACCCCAGGTCTGTCTTTCCAGCGCTCCAGCAGTCAGAGAAAGATGAATTGTCACAGAACTCCAACTTTGGTTAATTAGTATTTCTAACTTTGGTCAGAACAGTTGTTTATAAGGCCACTCAGTACTCAACTAATTACCCATTTGGCAAAACATGCACTGAGCATGTCATGTGTGCCAGGCATTGTGAGGCACTAAGGATAGAGCAATGAACCAACAGACATGGTGGTCCCGGTTTCAGAAGAATCACTGTAGTGAGGAATGCAGATTTCAAAAAATAATCACACAGTCAATTAATTAACAGCAATTGTTACAAGTTCTATGTAAGGAAAACTATAAATGTAGGCTCTTTGTATTTTTATTCCTGGCCAGTTTCCCCCTCACATACCCTACATTCCCACTACCTATTCTTTCCTGCAGTAAGCCTCTTTGGGACTGATGACATTACCAAACTGAGATATGCTCCCAAAGAAATAGAAATTGCCAAGCACAGTAAAGTACATTCATGATCATCTTATTCTTTAAGAATCTTACATTAAAATACTACGTCCCCTCGTTCAACACCAAATTACCTATACAATGAACTGTGATCTCTCCACTTTTCTGGGACCAAGGGTTATCTAAAAAAAGGTGCAGTGTGCATTTAAATGAAAGAGAAAACAGAAAGTACACTTGAACTCTACTCTATGATAGCTGCTTACACAGAATTTCAAGTTAAGGACAAAAATCAAAGTGGCTCTTTCAGTCACAGCTGATTACAACAGTATACCCAGAGTAGCAAAACATTAGAGCTATTTGTTACTAGAGAAGAGGCGGTCCAATACAACCCTCATTTGATAGAAGGGAAAACTTAGGAAGACTTAGTGATTCACACAATACTAAATAGCTATTTAGAAGCAAAGTCAAGACTAGACCAAAATCTCCCAATGCTTAACTGTACTGTGCCAGTTCAACTATCTGTATTGTCCTATCAGAAGAAAGAAAAAAATGAAATTTAGATAGTAAAAATAGTTTTCCTTGTGAAGCTTCTTTTGGATGATATTCTATAAACTAAAAGCATACTTCATAGAGGAATTTTAGTATACAAGTTATTGGTGCTGAGAGAAGGAAATGAGAGGTAATTACTACATGATAGAAAGAGGCCCCAAAAGAACAAGGAATGAAGAGTTTAAAGCAGAAAATTTAGCAATGAAGGGATAGAAATTTGTATGGAAAGCTTTTTTTAAGAAGAGGAGATTAACTATCAAGTGGAAGAGTGAAAACAGATCACCCACTGTAGAAGGTGTCTGAATATTAGAAAGAGAAGAAGATGTTGTTGGATACAATTGGAAAGAAGAAAAATTAAAATTTAGGACTCTTTTATGAATACTACCATGAAGGCCAAGAGTAAAATATAATGATTTTTATTTTTTCTGAGCATGATTTAAGTCACGAAAGATATGGCTTTTATTGAACTTTTTAAAAGCAGGTGTTTCCACAAGGCTAAGCGGCCTGGAAATTCTTGGTGAGGATTAAAAGATTCTCTACCATGATCAAGTGAATTAATTTATGATGCCCCTCCACTATTAACAATCCCAAAGATTGCATAAGACTTAAGTCTGAGAAACTAAATAAAAACCCTGAAAAACTCTAATTAACTTAAAGATTTTATTTTAAATGATTTATGTATTAAGCTCTTAAGGTATATTTCAGAAAATAAAAGTTCTTCATTTAATTCTTAGAAAGACTTCATTCACAAAAGGAAAGACTATTGGATTAGTTAGTCCTTCTTTACCCATCCACTTTTATGAACATAACTGATTAAAAAAACTAACTTCTTCTGACTCTAGAATGACATACCTATTAGAACAACAGATGCAAAACCCTTTTCAACTAAAAAACCACAGGAGAAGACTTTCCACTTTCTTTGCCTTATTTTTTTTAAACCCACTCTGGGATAATAATTCAGTTTGCCTCATTCTTCCACGAGTAATTGAACTCACTTCAAACTTTTCAAAAACAAATACAACAATCCACATATGAGCTTCTTCAGTTGACTGCTGTATTCCCAGCAGCTTAAACACTGCCTAATATTTAATATGCATTCAAAAAAATACTGGTTGAATTGACTTTGATCTGAATTAAATTATATACATTTAACATTAATTTGTTTGTGAAAAATTACCTGGAAATATTGTGAAATTTCCTAGAAACTCTCTGTAAAGATTACAATGAGAGATCAATAACTGCATTATATCAAAGCCTTTATATTACACGTTTATCATATATCACAAAGAAGATCTAGTTAGGAGTATATATCTGAATCTATACATAAAGAAAAGTTCTGTTACTATGAAATTAATATAATCATATACATATGTATAGAGCTTAACAATTCACAAAACATTTCCATACACATACACAGACACACATGCATGGATATATACCACACATATATATAATTAGTCATATATTGCATAAAATTATGTTTACATATACTATATATTTTATATGCCATATATGTATATTATATGTAGTAGGCATTATTACTACTCTTCCTGGAAGAAAAAACTAAAATTCTGAATGTCATGCAGCTAACAGGTGACAGAGTTTGAAATTGAACTGGGGTCTTTTAACTCCAAATTCAAGTGAAACTTCTACTTTATTCCAGCCGGATATTTTAAAGATGACATATTTTTACTTGGTTTAATTGCAACTTTATGGGTAATCAGTGTCTTCGCAACCCTCTATTTAACAGAGTATGGCTAATAATTCAGACAAGATCTCATAAGAAACAATGGCATGTAAAGACTGTGGAAACATGTCTCTTGGCTATCATCTTTGGGTGTTTGAGTTTATCTGTTTTAAATGTTTTGCTATTAAGTAGCATTTGAATGGAGATTTATTTCTAATTCTTTGTAAAAGACAAAATTATTATTCAACACAGGTCAATGAAACCATGCTCAAAGCAGTGAAATAAGGGGTGCCCTCCATTCACAATAATGTGGTAGAAAAGAAGAAATAGAATCCTTTTATTCCGCGCCCCAGCCAACATCACACTCATCAGCTATTCAAAGTGCTAAAGCTAGAGAAAGGCACCCATAGACTCAACTTTCTTACCCCTCCATTGTTTTCCCAGGTCAGTACCATACATAATCAGTCACGCCTCACCTTGCTGTCTCCTTCCACTCCATCTCTTGCCCATCCACAGCCAGCAGCTCATCCAGTTCAGTGAAGAGCTGAGGGGGTGCTGGGCTGTCATCCTCTTCTCCCAAAATGAATCGGATGCGTTCTGCGGCAGGAGAGACTGCAGAAGTGAAAATACTGTGGTTAAACACTGGCAGGACCACCCTGAGGAAAGTGTGGCTCGGGGCTTTTCCTGTCTCCCCAAGGCTGTTGGGCTTCCCCTCCAAACTTTCAGTGGACATCTTTCTTCCTGAACCACTCCTATCCACAACCTACAGTCAAAAGGAAATCAAAGCACTTCTCTATTCCTTAGTTAAAAATTGAATTTCATCTCTACTACTCTCCAGAAAAACAGTACTCCAGTTCTGTGTGGCACGTGACAAAGAATCTTTTCCCCTCATATGATAGCTCCAGTCCAATCACAAGGCTACCCTTCCTTCCTCACTTATGACCCATCCAAAATTATTAGACAGAAGACCAGTTTGAGCCAATCATTTTCTCATACAGCAGAGGGAGGGGGCAAGAGAGCACCCCAATCCCTGATTTTCCTTCAGTCCTCCACCTCCCTACTCACCCTCCCTCTGTCCACTGCTTAAAGACTGTGCCCTTGCAGAATCCTCACTGCCCATAACTGGCTAACTGCAAAGTTGATGAAGGAATATTTAACAAGATGGGGCCTCTTCTTTACATAATGGCAGTACACAAAACTGTTTAGTCACACTTCCATGCACTTGAAAAACAAGCCCAGGTCAAATATTATACATCTGAGTTAAAAAAAAAAAAATTTCCAACACACTCAAGCACATAATTCAATGCCCTACCAGCTTCTTTGACCCCCGCCTCCTGAAAAGTCACATAAGGAAAAATTAACTAAGATTTCTCCCAGGTTGTGGGTTATTTTCCCTTTCTCAGAAAAAAAAATTTGAAAACTGATGGTCAGATTACAAAATAAGGCCCACAGTCTCTTAATAATCCCTGGACAAAACCAAGAAGGGAATGTGCATGTGAATATAGTCTGCGCATATATGTATATGCATATAATACCTATGAATTTGTAGAGGTATAGGAATAAAAATCTAATAAAGCAGGAAACTCCCCACCATCAAAAACTACTGGAACACAGGACAGAAAAAAGTTCCTAGATCAAAATTTATTTAATACAAATAAACACATGAAAATATTCAACCTAACTGGCAATCAAAAACTCTAAAGAAATATACACATTTATCAGTTAAAATGGCAAAAATTAAGAGAGATAATATTGGCATGGACATAGGAAACATGCATTAGCACTTACCAATTTATATTGCTGGTAAGAGTCTAAGGAGGAGCAATTTGGAAGACTATGGGAATATTTTAAAAGTATATATATCCTTTGAGCCAGCAATTCTATCATTGGACATGCATTCATTTCAAGTAAATAATATCTATCTCAAACACACAGCTGCAGCATGACCACCGCAGCATTATCTACAATTGAAAAAAATAGCTTAAATATCCAAAAAGGAGAATGGTTAAATAAATCACAGTATCACTATACAATAAAATACCACGCAATCATAAGAAATGAAGTCAAGATTTTTGTTTTCTGACATGCACATCATATAATATTAGATGGAAAAAATATATAAAATCAAATGCTAAAGCAATCCCATTTTGGTTAAAAGATATATATATTCACTGTATCCATAAAAAAAAATCTGGAATTGAGGCAGCCCTCACTTTTCATACGTCCAATGTTTGTGAATTTCGGTTACCACAATTCAGTTAAATAGCACCAATCTCTATAAATAAAAACAGTTCAAACTTCAGTAAGCATGGTGCACTTCCTGTAACTGGATAAAGTACAAACTTCAATACTAATTCTTCAGTTCACCAATCGTCATGTGAAGAACAGATGAGCATCATGATAAGTGGCCAATCACAATATTTCTTTCAAAGTCCATCAGTGATTAATCACTGCACATGTGTCATTCAGTTCACAGTCACAGACAGCAAAACATGTAGCTGTGTTGTCTCCTCATCTTCAAATAATAAACCCAGGTGACATTTTACAAAATTGATTAATCAAAAATGGGTATCAGCCAACAAAGCATACCTTCTGTGTTCCAAATAGGCTTTGTTTCTGGCTCTGAAGGTAAAAGTAAACACTTGAAAAAAAGATCCCTGTTCTTACTGAGATTACACACTAGTAGGGGAAAACAAACATTAATAAATTAGTTCATTAAATTAATTTTTTTCATTAGTACATTAACCGAAAAACAATAAAAATATCCGTTAATTCTAAGTATTTGAAGAATATTAAAGTAAGATGTTTAATATATACTTATATAGGGCCAGGGCAAAACGAATGTTTTACTTCTATAACTAGGAAAAATAGCTTTGGAATTTCCTACTATTCTGGAAGAAAAAAATCTCATGTTCAGGTCTTTTGTATAAAAACATTGGCAAGGCCTTTCCAATCAAGTAATAGAAGAGTCATTATCTTAGGGAAACAGGTAGGGCATGACAAAGAAGAAATGATGGGAAGAATCTGAAGCCTACATAATACTTCTGAGAAGCAGTGTATTCATACCACTAAAAATGTAGTCGTATTAGTCACCATAGTGGTTCTGAAACTGACAATCACAAATTTGATTCACTTATCAACACTCAAAATCAAAAATCACTGAGGGAGAACTAGCTTTTAGAAGAGAACAGTCTGGGTTTGAACCAATTTGTTGTCCATTTAAAGATGTGATTTGGAATTATCCCTACTTCTAACAGAGAAAAAAAAAACTATTTCTCCTACTTAAAGAGCAGAATCTCCTGCGTAAACAGGACATACATTCCTGTTTATGCTCTAATGAGCTCTAATGAGCATTACTCCGTGGTATATAACATTCTCAGTTTAGGAAAACACAACTCACTATTTATTAGAGAGCAACTTAATAGTGCCTCCTGCAACATGAAATGAAGGAAGGATGTAACATTACCTCCAGGTGTTATTTATTCTCCATGCACCGTATCTAAGCACCTCCAGAGGTTTTCTTATTTATCAAATATATACCTCTGAGCAACCTATATCAGAATAATTTTTGAATAGAATTTTGGATAATATTCCAAAATCATGTATTATAAGCTAGTTTGCTTAAGAAACTAGTATGTTTCTTTCCTCAGTTCCTCACCTCAGCTTTCCCAGGATTAGAAGTAAAAGACCACAGCAATTGTACTATAAATATCAACGGTCCTCATAGAGTGGGAGCATCCTCTATGGCTAGCAAAAGGATACTTCTCAAATGCTAGCCTCACTCAATGCAGAAAATATGTACAGGAAATAAGGGAAATGCAAATTAAGACAACAATGAGATATCACCTCACAATTAATAGAATGGCTGCTGTCAAACAAACAAAAAACTACAAATGTTGGAGAGGATGTGGAGAAATCGGAATACTTATTCACTGTTGGTGGGAATGTACAATCGTGCAGTTACTGTGGAAAACAGTTTGGCAATTCCTCAGAAAATTACATACTGAGTTGTCCTATGACCCAGCAACATCAATACTCGGTATATACCCAGTGACATGAACAGACATTTTCACACCGACGTTCACAGCGGCACTATTCACACTATTCACAATTGCCAAAAGACGGAAACAATTCAAGTGCCCATCAACAGACAAGTGGATAAACAAAACGTGGTATATACATACAATGGAATATTATGCAGCAGTAAGATGAAATGAGGTCCTGAAGAATTTGACAACATGGATGAAACTTGAGGACATAATGCAGAGTGAAATGTCAAACACAAAAGGACAGATACTGTATGACTTCACTGTTATGATCTAGTAAAGGTAATCTCAGAGGTTATACTGTAGAATATAGCAGACCTAAAAGGACACCAAAGCTAGACAGGGGAAATGTTACCCAATAAGGTTGAACTTAAATGCAAGGGAACAGATAGAAGTGATGGTAACTAATTAGTGTGGTTACAAGCAACATAGCTATATTTAAGGTGAATATGATTGAAAGGGGATGTATAGTGCCATGTATCCCATGATTAAATGTATAATTATAAATATGTTCTAGCATGAACTTTCTCAAAAGTTGAAAGGTATAAGGGGAAAACTAAAAATGCATACTATGTCCAACAGTTAACAGGAAGACATCAACAGTACCACAGCACTACCAGGAGCAACCAATCAGGGGGAAAGGACAAGTGATAAGGGGTAGTTTTGATTTGATATTTAGTGAGGCTATGTGTGTTGGTTCTTTGTCTCTATGGACCAATGAAATTTGACTAAAACCGAGAGTGCTGTTGATTGTGTAACCAAGTGAGGATACTATAAAACATGGTTTGTTTATTTTGGACATATCCATGATGCCCAATAGATGGAGGGAGGTGTAGGGTACAATGACTGAGAAGCAAAATGGTGAACTATAATACATTTAGATAATGGAACATGGTGCGGTTACAAAGAGGAAGGATATCAAGAGGCATGAAGGATGTCGAGAGGCAGGATTTTACTAAATAAACCTTGGAGACAAAATAAGTCAGAAATGAAAGAACAAATATGCTAGTCTCTTTTAGAAAATACTTTTAAGAAAATTGGAGCCTAGATTGTAAGTCCTTACAGCAACCACACTTAGCCTGAAGTTGTACATGTACTCTAGATTCTGAGGCACTGAGCTTTGTGTGTATCAGCAGGTACCTCCTTAGAACTTTGAGTAACTCTGTGACAGTAAGACCCAGAAATGGAGTGCTGCAGCCCTGAAAGTTAGCCATATGTGATAATAATTAAAATAACCAACAAAGAGATCAGGCCTCAATTAGAGATAAAAGTGAAGCCAATCTGGCTTAATTTAAGGCAAATCAGAATACAGCGTAAAAGATGATAGTGTATGTACTCTAGACCTTCATCTACTTGTATGAGACCAAAGGCAGAAAGGTTTATTACACCGAGAACCTATATTTTCTGTAACACACAACAGAAATCAACCTGTCTAGATAGTTTTAAACAACCCAAACTCCTAAAGTCCAGAATTGGAAAGAGACTTTATAATTCTACCTAGCCTAAGGTAATAGCTGGATTCATCTCAGACTATGGTGGGTTAATAATTTAAAAGTATTGGTAGAGTCCTTGAGATTCCAAAGGAAAGAAATATGAAACAATTAATCTTTCCCATCTGGGAAACCCTGGGTACCCTGTCAACCACTGGGAACTTCCAGGGTAGCGGACCAAATGCTTGATTTTGCGACTTGCCCTTGTGGGACTTGTTTCTCTTGGGAGCTGCTTCCAAGAAACTCTTTTGTTGCTCAGGTGTAGCCTCTCTCTCACAGCCCAGCTCTGAAAGGAAGGTCGTTGCCCTGCCCCATATATGGGACATGACATTCAATGTGAAAGTCTCCTTGGTGGTGTGGCTTGTGACTTCTAGGGGTGGCTCTGGCTCTGGCACCATGGGACCAACAATGCCATCCTGACCAAAAGGGGGGAGAGAAGTGCAATAAAATAAGGGATCAGTGACTAAGAGAGATCAAAGTCAAGAGACTGTACTGAAAGCTGCTCTTATGCAAGCTTCAGGTAGACAGTGCTGACAGCAGTGGTTTGCTGAATCCTAGTCAACATCACTCCTGTTAACTCATAAAAGAACACTCAGGGTTCAAACTGAGTCTCTGAAAGTTTCATGTGCTAAGTTTGCTTTTCTGGAAGCTATAATTTCCAGAGGGTTCCTAGGCCAGATAAATCCTGAGAACCAGAGGGACAAGCCTCTCCAAGATTATCAACTAATTACAGGCCCCTCTCCTCTAGTGTGGCTACCACTTGGCAACATGAAAAAGTCCTAAAGATCCTCATAGATTCGGAGAAGGATCAAGGACTTATAACACTGAAATGAGTATGACTGCTGAATCATACTATGCCAATCACTATATTGATAGTTCTTCTAGCCTCCAGTGTTTTGGAGTAGCTAGAAGGAAAAATCTGAAATAGTGGAATGGTAACCCATAACAAACTGAAATCTATTCTTGAACTACTTGTTGAAGTGTACTTTGATAATTATTCCTTTTTCTTTCTTTTCTTTGTATATATATTTCACAATTTAAAAAAACATTTTAAAACGTGTAGAGTGAGAATCTCCATATTTAAGTACGTCAGGAATTCATTTTCCCCATAGCTTTTGATCAGACAGTGAAATGGGCTAAACACAAGTTGCAACATCACCTTGAGATTAAGAGCAAAGACTCTGGAGCCCAGATTGCCTGAGTCTGAATCCCAACTCTGCTATTTATTAGCTGTGTGACTTGAGACAAATTAACTTCTCTATGTCTCAACTTCTCCATCTGAAAAATGAAATGATAATGATTTTATAATACCTATAATATAACTTTTTAATTGGCTAAAAAGTCTAACTCCTTCTAGCAAAATCGTCTAGCCCCGAAGAAAGTAAACCCAAAGGAAGTCTCACGGACATGGGCTTTGAGTCCCCTGAACATTGAAAATAAAGAAGTTACAGTAGGAAAGAAAAATGGAAAAGTTGTGCATGATGGATTTCAGTGATTTCTAAGTAGCCTCAAGGATGAGAACAAAAAGGCAAACCGACATTCTGGGAAAGAAAATAGAGTACAAGGGATAAAGGGTTAAAGTCCCTTTAACCTCACGTGACTGCTTGGGGAGTGGAGAGAACATCAGAAAATAAACTTGTATTACACAGGAATAGATTCACATTCTAAGTAATAGCAACCTAGCCTCATCATAAAATAGAATCTGAAGAAAAATGAGAGAGAGATTTTTTAATTAATCCAATCACTTCTCATAACAGGAAGCCTGTAGACCAAAGCAAAGTTAATACCTTTAGTCTGCCTTGCTCTCTCTCTCTGTGTGTGTGTGTGTGTGTGTGTGTGTGTGTGTGTGTGTGTGTGTGTGTTTATTCTGTCCTCTGGTTAGAATGTGTTTAGGTTTTCTTGAGTGGCTTTAGAATTTCCTGTTGTAGGGCAATGTGGTATCTCTGACCAGTGTCCACCAGCAAGATGACAAAGTTATCATCTGTAGGGGTTAGAGAGAGACCCATTCCTACCAAACCCTAATTATCTATAAGAAGAATGACAAATATGTGACACAGAGGCTGTCCATTCCCACTCCCAGCCCTCAGCGCCCAGAGCTGACATCACTCATCATTGCACTCATTCCTGCTGAGCCTGAACTTGGTGTCAGACTTTCCCTGGGAAGCCACCATCTATCAATCTGAGATGTCATATGAGATGAAATCTCTCTGCGATACCTGACAGCCAGAGAGTGCTCTTACCGCTTGGCTTTCATGTCACTCTGGCCTCAATCTGTGTCCAACCCTGTCTCCCACAACAACCCAGAATTGTCTTGTAACTGACAGAACGACAGAAGATCACACCTGCACATTTTAAGACACTTTTCGTTCTCCCTGTCTAGAACACTCTTTTCTCCACCACCCCTCTATCTAAATCTGACTCAATTTCCAAGGCCCGGTTGAAAATTCTATCTTTTCCAATATCTATAATAATCACTCACAGCAACTCACAGCCTCCCTTATTGAAACCATAATAATATTTTCTGACTGCATCACTCATTTACCTACCAACTAATAAAGAGACTGCTCATATTTCCAACTTTAGTGAATGTGACTTCTCTCTCCAATTAGATCACCAAGCTCCCAGAACACAGGTTTTGTGTTTTATGTGCCCACCTCAATAACCAACACAGTACCATGCACATATTAGTCACTTTAAATAATAAACTAATGAATTTTATATACCTGAATAAACTTTGGATATTTCCAAGTACATAATGACATAACCATTCAATAAAGAGTTTACATTAAGAACTCTGAAACAGAAAATATATGCTTGAACACTGTCCTTGTTTTACACTTTCTAATCTGTCTTTGTATTAGCTGCACAGTAACCAAGCCACAATAGCCTTTCAGTACTAAGTCACAAATAAAAGAATGATCACTTTAGGTAAGCTATTTCCCTCTGCTAGAATCAATTGCACCCTACTCTGAGGAACCACAACACTTAATCTGCACTTCTATCAAGTCATTTAATATCCAACTGCTTTGTGTTTTATTCATTGCTATGTTTTGTCTTTACACTTTTACTAAACAAACCATCTGGCTCATTCCTTACCTAAATTTTGGCCACCAACCTTGCCAGAGTAGATAAATGAATGAATAAGAGAATGAATGAAAGAATGAACAACATGTATTCTGCCCCAGTTTCTCTGCTGCTTTTATCTGGTGGCTGAGAAAATGACAATGACACCACAAAACAGAGACCCTGAAACTTAGCAATAATTGGAATGTAGTTCTACACTCCCATTTTTTTTCTATATTAGGGAAGTTGTGGTTTATAGAACAACATGTATAAAATACAGAATTCCCATATACTATCATACCACCATCACCTTGCATTGACGTGGGACATTTATTACAATGATGATAGCACGTTTCTACACTTCCACATGATAATTTAATGAAGTTTTTAGTATATGTAATACCTTGTGGTATTCGCTGAAAGGGCACAAAATATTTTTTAAGATAAGAACTCTGTCCTCAAGGAATTTATAGATAGGAAGATAACACATAAAAACAGGGAAAATGTTATCAATAAAATTATAAGACATAATAGCTAACATATTTTTAAAGTTACAGTGTATTAAACATCATGTTAAATACTTCCCATTTATTATATGGCTTATTTTACACAATCCTATGACACATCTACTATTATTTCTTTCCAATATTACAGATAGGAAAACTGAAGGTAAAGGGCTAAGTAAGGGTCTTCCCCAGTATCACACAACTAACAAGTGATACAACTTCAAACCCATGGGTGTTATTTGGAAGCCCATTTCGTAGCTACTACCCTCTACGGGATGATCTCATTTACCAAAAAAAAAAATTTTAAACCCACAGGGTCAGATGCCATTGGAAGCATGCAAACAGAAAATGTACTGGATTTCAGAATAGGCAGAAATCACAACAGCATATGAAATAGTCCTAAAGTAAATTAAGTGAGCATTTGGTTCATTATCCACCAAAAGGCAATTTGTGAATGTGCCCTTTTATTTTGGGTCTAGAAGGTTTCCAACTGTGGCCACCCTACAGGCCACCAAAAAAAAAAAAAGAAAGAAAGAAAGAAATAATGGTCATAATAAACAACTCATACTGAGCATGGCCAGTCTACATGCAAACCCCCTTGCAGTGACTTAACAAAGTCCATCATTTTGGTCAAGTCTTAGCTCTCAAACCAAAGAATAAAAAGAAATAACTATTTCATTAAGTTATAAATGCGCTATTCTCAACTGATTTATGTAGCTATCATTTTAAGTATTCATTTCTGTCCATTCTGAGGCCAAGTTCATGGGTAAATATGCTTGTGAAAATGTGCACAATTTATCTCATTTTCAGACCCCCCAGTACTTTACAAATACATACATACATACATACATATATATATATATATATATATATAAAATCTTCAAACTTCATTTTCACATTGATAAAGGAAATTAAAAACAATTTATTGAGTAAAGTTAAAATTGCATAAACACATGCACACACACACACATTGTAGTGGCTACCTGTTACTCTTGCCCACATAATACTTCTAATCTCTTTCTCTGGAAAAAGCATTCATTTTCTTATGAGGGACCATCTTCAAATTATTACTCCATTGGGACTTAACCTATCCCCTTCTAGATAATGAAAATATCACACACCTAGCCACATCAATTGATATTTAAATGGACACTTTACCTAATCCAGGCCAATCAGAGTTAATAAGTGCTGAAACTGCTAAAAAATAAAGCTTTGCTTTTTGCTGAGGTTGCTAAAATGCAAGTAAAATCTATGAAGTACAGATAGCCACCTTGCAACCCTAAGGGAAGAACCTGCCTGAGAATAAAGGAAACAGAAGAACTCAGAAGCAAGGCAGATAGAGGCTCTTGGTGTCAACATTTAAGCACCTGGATGCAGTCGTGCCTGAAGCCATCACCGCTTGACATTTTAATCAGATGTGTCAAGAAATTCTCTTTTTTACCTTAGAGCTACATGAGTTGATTTTCTGTTACTTTCTACCAAAAACACACTTCTATGATTCTGTTTTAATGAGCTTCAAGTAAATTCCCATATATCAGATGTATCATCAAAATAACTGCATGAAGAGGCACTTTTATAGAATCCAGGTTTTGAGTGATCTGTCCAAGTCACCTGGGCTTTCTCCATGCTTTAAGCTTTGCATCAAGAAATCCAAAAAGTGACTATGAATTCATATTCTGGCAGACTCCAGGCAGGTAAATTAGATGGCTACTTCTTCTGTTTCAAATCAACTAAGAAATTTAAACAGCCAAATAGCATTCATTAAAATAGATAATTTTTAAAATGCTTAGGTATCTAGTATTAATAAGCTCCCACTCAAGAAAAGCTGTCAATTACCACAATTATTCTTAATAAGCCATGACATAATTTTTCAGTTTTAGAAAGTCAACAGCACTAAGAACCTGGAAGGGTTTTAGAATATTATCAAACTCTCTTACTTAGGAGCAAAGTAAGTTCAATCTCAGCTAGCAAAGGGATGATAAAAACTGGGGCTTCTTAAACATTTTAGGGAAGGAACTGTATTTCAAGTTTCCATCTGCAACATGTAGAAAAATAATTTATTTATGGTTTACACTACAAAAAAGTTGTCAGGACTAAGGTCAGATCTATAAGATATTCAGAAATTAAAAAGTAGCAAAGCTTACATTCTCCAACTTATTCCATATTCTCCTTTCATAATTTCTACCAACACAATGGGTCGAAAAAATTAAATCATGGCTCTGTCAACAAAGTTAATGCTTTTCTCTTTAATGCTGCTAAACCATTTCCAAAAAAGTAGCTCCAGTGATTTTAGTACTCAAAGTTGGCCTATGACATTCCAGGATGTATTGAAAAACTGTTGGCAGAAAGCCTTGTTGGTCTTCTAATTCTTTCATTAAGTATTCTAATTCAATTATATCATTTCAGTATCTCAAGAACCTCTATATGAGAGAGAGATAAAATTCAAATCAGTCATTTTGGGTTTTAGCATCCTCAACTGTAACCTAAATTAACTAATGGTAAAACCAAACTCTTGAATTTAGTTATGTGCTTTACGTAATCCAAAAGTGTGCACAGTTATTCATGAACCTTCAGATATAAACGGATGCATGAAGACAGTAATAACCCAATTTCACAGATTCTTGTCACAAGTTGAATATCTTAAAACTTTGTCCTCCAAATAAATCCATCTCTCAAGCATTTCCTGGGTCACTGGAGGGAGAGGTGGTTGCACACATACTTATCCTTTTGGTTTCACCCCCTCTGTTGATGCCCTTTGTCTGGAAAACCCCCTTGAGGGAGCACCACATAATGCTAACAACGCTCAGCATGGCCATTCCATTGTCCTGCCATGGCAGCCGATTCCCAAATGCCCAGGAAGGCAAAGCCCAAGGTGCCAAATCAACACAGCAGGTGTCAAAAAAAAACCCCAGAGACTAAGAATTCTGGATAGGACACAAGGACAGATAATGTGGATTTGATGGGTCTGTATAAAGTTCAAGATATTGGTTTGCCCCTGCTTCAGTCCTAAATTGAGACTTTTGACACCTACAACATGCAGGGAATTTCCAGAAGAAATGAAAATTAGACTCAGTTAAGGAAAAGGAATTTCAACAAAATGTCCATTCACCCACACTGATCACCAGTGTATATCTGCCTTGTTAAAATCAGAAAACAACTGATACCTCAAGGTCTGGGTAAGCATTACCTTCTGCTTGTTTTTAACTTTCTTCTAGTTGTTTGTTCACATCAAATGACTTGGCCTCAAAGACCCAGTTATACCCATATTCTTCCTTTAGTGAGTCAATAAATTATTTTCTTGTTGTTATTCCAATTGTAATTGGGATTATTGCACTTGCAACCAAAAGTTTACTGTGCTATGTAGTATATATGAGGATATGTGCCAAATAAATGTTAGCTATTATTATCCCTAAACAGTGGAATTATTGATAGTTTTTGTGTTTCTTGTTTTGCTTATGTGTAATTTCTAAATTTTTAAAAATTAACCTTAATCTTATATTTATAAGGAAAACAAACCAATTAAGGTATTTTTCATTGCTAAATTGAGAACAGTCATGTCAAATTAATGCCAGACCCTTCCTTACAATACTTGAAGCTGCAGAATCTCAAATATTTTCCTCAACACAAACATAGCCCTGTAACACTTTTCTCTGCTGCTGCCTAGAGACCAGAATAGCCTGTTATGAACCACGTAACAGGACTGGCCATGGTTCTGAAAGCTAGTTGCTGAGCATACATGTCTAAAAATAATACTAGGGGCACAGAACAATAGGGTTAGGGGCTTGATGCAAGTAGAATAAGGAAATAAGATGCTTTTTGTGAACAGAAACTTACTCATTAATTAACATGGTCAACCAGTAATCTTTTTCTAAAAGACCTAAAAGTTCCTAGTAGGTAAACAGAGCCACCATTTCCATTTTCTTTTCATTTCTCATTCCCTACTTCACTTCTCTTTGCTGTGTCAGAGCTGTCCATGATACAGTTTATATGATGAATCACTCTGCTTAAAAGTGAACACTTCAGCATTTTCTCCAGGTTCAACTCAGACCAATTATCAGCACAATTTATACCCCAAGGTTTCTAAAGTCAGACTCAATTCTCATCAACATTAGGAAATCTTCACAATTCCCAAAATAAACTCTACAGACTCACTCAAGTGCCACTATTATCTATACAATGTAGCTTAATTTACAGCTCCAATATTAGTGTCAGAACCACCATGCTAATGTTGCCATTAGATGCCTCCACAGACCAAAGAAGACATTAAGTTTCTCTTCGTAGACTCTTTAGAAATGCATAGCACCATGGGTAGCAGCATAAAATTTAAAGAATCCTCAGGATTTCTGACTTCATCTCATACTACCAAAAAATTCTACCCATCTTTTCATAGCAATATTTAGAAATACGGTTCAAAATAAAACCCCTTTTGTAAAAAAAGAATGGGGTACAGGGACAGCAGGGTAACGTCACGTGCGTGGCTGGTTCTTTATTAAAAAAAAGGTCACACTTTCCACAGATGTATCATTGCTCTAAGGATTATGACAGAACTCTGAATGTAATATGCAAATACCAACTGATTCTACAATAAACTCTTTTCCTTTTATGCCTTAGCTAGATCTGCACTTAGCTGAAGTTCCAAAATAAGTGGCAGTGGTCTCCAACTTCTCTGAAGCTTAATTACATTGTCAGCAAGGAAAAACACATATAATGGATGCTCTAATGCTTCTTATATTGACAGACTTTCTATGTTCTACAGAGCATTATGCTTCATTTGACTTTTTTTTCTACGCAAGACAATCTGAATTAAGGAAGCCATCAAGCAATGTATCCACTGGCCAGCAAAGACCTTAAAACCAGGCAAAGATGTAAAAAATGCACTCGTAAAACTTGAGTCAACTACTTGAGAAATGGCATACGAATTACAAGAGTTTAATTAATATAAACAAGTTTTAAAGTTGCTTCGCTAAATAACTTCTACAAATTATCAGTAGGGATTTGCTAAATCCATTTTCAGTAAACAATTAAATGGGATCAGCTAAGTTTTTAGAAATGGCTTTTAGGAGAGTGTAGCATAATTTGTTGTGGAAGTAAACTTCCTCCAAAATCATACATGTAGCTAAGCCAGCCAAAGCTGACAAAAACATAGATCAGAATGGGTAGGTGTGCTGGCTAAGGATTCTAATTTTCCATTAAAGTATGCTATGAACAATCTTTTCAGCCCACAGAGTAATATTAACAAAAGCAAAGAATTTGCCCTCCTCAACACAACGTTTCACTATAAACTTTCTATCCAAGGTATTTAACCCTTTATCTGAGGATTATCTGTATAACTTTGATGCATATGCAGATAACCACAGTTCATCCATGGGATGGTAAATGCATACCACTTTAAAAGATAGTTAACACTTCCAGAGAAGATGGCGGCTTAGTAAGGTGCGCGCGTCTTAGTTCCTCCTCCAGAACAACTACTAGATAACTAGAAACAGTACAAAACAGCTTCCGGAGCCGCAGCAGAGACCAGACACACAGTGTACCCCAGTCTGGGACGGCTGGACCGGCTAGGAGACTCCACCGTGGTGAGGTCCCCGAGCGGCGTGCGCTTTCCCGGGCCGCAACGGCTGGTGGCCGGAGCCCCTCCCTCCCTCCTTCCCGGGCCGGCTGGGAACTTTGGATCAGCGGTTCCCCAAACCGTGGCGGCCAGCACCCCTCCCACACGCGTGGCTTCCCAGGCCGGTCGGGAGCCTCGGATCAGCGGTTCCCCGGGCCGTGGCGGCCGGCAACCAGAGCCCCTCCCTCACATGCGGCTTCCTGGGCCAGCTGGGAGCCTCGGATAGGCGGTTGCCCAAGCCACAGTGGCCGGCGACTGGTGCCCCTCCCACACACACGGCTTCCCGGGCCGGCTGGGAGCCTCGGATCAGCGGTTCCCCAAGCCGCGGTGGCCGGTGACTGGCGCCCCTCCCACACACACAGCTTCCCGGGCCGGCTGGGAGCCTCGGATCAGCGGTTCCCCAAGCCACAGCGCCCCTCCCACACATGCGGCTTTCTGGGCCAGCTGGGAGCCTCGGATAGGCGGTTCCCCAAGCCGCGGTGGCCGGTGACTGGCGCCCCTCCCACACACACAGCTTCCCGGGCCAGCTGGGAGCCTTGGATCAGCAGGTGCCAAGCCGCGGTGGCCTGCGACCAGCACCCCTCCCACACGCGGCTTCCCGGGCCAGCTGGGAGCCTCGGATCAGCAGTTCCCCAAGCAGCAGCGGCCGGCGCCCCTCCCCCACAGGCGACTTCCCAGAGGGAAAGGAAAGAGTCTCCAACAGTAGTAGAGACTGAGCCCAACCTAACACCAATAGTGGCATTAAGGAACAACTTCTGACTACTAAAAATAGGCCCTCAGCTCAGATGAAACTAATCAAGGCGGAAGTCGCCTACTGGGCTAACTGAAAAAGAGGAAAGGGGGTGAAACAGAGCCTTCTGCGGCTGTTTCTACAGAGGCTTGGCTGCCTCTGGGCTCAGTACTGGGATTACACAGGTTGCAACTGCCCGGAACACAGAAACAGGTTGCTAGCAGGGCTCTCTACCACCTGAACCTTCCCCGTGGGAGGGGTGAAACACAACTCAAGTGGAATCCCTCTCTCAAGGAATTCAGATCCCAGGACTTCACAATTTGAAGCCATTAAAACCAACCTACAACCTTTCCTCTGTCTCCACCACACACCCAGCAGTGAGACTCTTCCAAAGTTAAAGGAGTCACAACATATTTTGCTGGTGGGACCTGCAGACAGACAAGCACCACATACTGGGCAGGATAAGAAAAACAGAGCCAAGAGACTTCACAGGAAAGTCTTTCAAGCTGCTGGGTCCCACACTCAGGGAAATCTGATTAAATGCCCAGACACCAGCAAAAAATGACAAATCACACGAGGAAAATTGAAGATATGGACCAGTCAAAGGAACAAACCAATAGCTCAAATGAGATACAGGAGCTGAGACAACTAATTCTGAATATACGAACAGAAATGGAAAACCTCTTCAAAAACCAAATCAATAAATTGACGGAGGACATGAAGAAGGCATGGGATCAACAAAAAGAAGAAATGGAAAGTCTGAAAACACAAATCAAAGAACTTATTGGAATGAAAGATACAGTAGAAGAGATAAAAAAAAAATGGAAACCTACAATGGTAGATTTCAAGAGACAGAGGCTAGAATTAGTGAACTGGAGGATGGAACATCTGAATTCCAAAAAGAAACAGAAACTATCGGGAAAAGAATGGAAAAATTTGAACAGGGTATCAGGGAACTCAAGGACAATATGAACCGCACAAATATACGTGTTGTGGGTGTCCCAGAAGGAGAAGAGAAGGGAAAAGGAGGAGAAAAACTAATGGAAGAAATTATCACTGAAAATTTCCCAACTCTTATGAAAGACCTAAAATTACAGATCCAAGAAGTGCAGCGCACCCCAAAGAGAATAGATCCAAATAGACGTTCTCCAAGATACTTACTAGTTAGAATGTCAGAGGTCAAAGAGAAAGAGAGGATCTTGAAAGCAGCAAGAGAAAAACAATCCATCACATACAAGGGAAACCCAATAAGACTATGTGTAGATTTCTCAGCAGAAACCATGGAAGCTAGAAGACAGTGGGATGATATATTTAAATTACTACAAGAGAAAAACTGCCAACCAAGACTTCTATATCCAGCAAAATTGTCCTTCAAAAATGAGGGAGAAATTAAAACATTCTCAGAAAAAAGTCACTGAGAGAATTTGTGACCAAGAGACCAGCTCTGCAAGAAATACTAAAGGGAGGACTAGAGTTAGATACGAAAAGACAGAAGAGAGAGGTATGGAGAAGAGTGTAGAAAGAAGGAAAATCAGATATGATATATATAATACAAAAGGCAAAATGGTAGAGGAAAGTATAACCCAAACAGTAATAACACTAAATGTTAATTGACTGAATTCCCCAATCAAAAGACACAGACTGGCAGAATGGATTAAAAAACAGGATTCTTCTATATGCTGTCTACAGGAAACACATCTTAGACCCAAAGATAAACATAGGTTGAAAGTGAAAGGTTGGGAAAAGATATTTCATGCAAATAACAACCAGAAAAGAGCAGGAGTAGCTATACTAATATCCGACAAATTAGACTTCAAATGTAAAACAGTTAAAAGAGACAAAGAAGGATACTATCTACTAACAAAAGCAACAATTAAACAAGAAGACATAACAATCATAAATATTTACACACCGAATCAGAATGCCCCAAAATACATGAGGAATACACTGCAATTACTGAAAAGGGAAATAGACACATCTACCATAATAGCTGGAGACTTCAATTCGCCACTCTCATCAATGGACAGAACATCTAGACAGACGATCAATAAAGAAACAGAGAATTTGAACATTACAATAAACGAGCTAGACTTAACAGACATTTATAGGACATTACACCCCACAACAACAGGATACACCTTTTTCTCAAGTGCTCATGGATCATTCTCAAAGATAGACCATATGCTGGGTCACAAAGCAAGTCTAAACAAATTTAAAAAGATTGAAATCATACACAACACTTTCTCAGATCATAAAGGAGTGAAGTTGGAAATCAATAATAGGCGGAGTGCCAGAAAATTCACAAATACGTGGAGGCTCAACAACACACTCTTAAACACCCAGTGGGTCAAGGAAGAAATTACAAGAGAAATTAGTAAATATCTCGAGGCAAATGAAAATGAAAACACAACATATCAAAACCTATGGGAGGCAGCAAAGGCAGTGCTAAGAGGGAAATTTATTGCCTTAAATGCCTATATCAAAAAAGAAGAAAGGGCAAAAATTCGGGAATTAACTGTCCACTTGGAAGAACTGGAGAAAGAACAGCAAACTAACCCCAAAGCAAGCAAAAGGAAAGAAATAACAAAGATTAGAGCAGAAATAAATGAAATTGAGGACATGAAAACAATAGAGAAAATCAATAAGACCAAAAGTTCGTTCTATGAGAAAATCAACATTGATGGGCCCTTAGCAAGATTGACAAAAAGAAGAAGAGAGAGGATGCAAAGAAATAAGATCAGAAATGGAAGAGGAGACATAACCACAGACCTCACAGAAATAAAGGAGGTAATAACAGGATACTATGAACAACTTTACGCTAATAAATACAAAAATGTAGATGAAATAGACAAGTTCCTAGAAAGGCATGAACAACCAACTTTGACTCAAGAAGAAATAGATGACCTCAACAAACCAATCACAAGTAAAGAAATTGAATCAGTCATTCAATAGCTTCCCACAAAGAAAAGTCCAGGACCAGACGGCTTCACATGTGAATTCTACCAAACATTCCAGAAAGAATTAGTACCAACTCTGCTCAAACACTTCAAAAAAGTTGAAGTGGAGGGAAAGCTACCTAATCCATTCTATGAAGCCAACATCACCCTCATACCAAAACCAAGCAAAGATATTACAAAAAAAGAAAACTACAGACCAATCTCTCTAATGAATATAGATGCAAAAATCCTCAACAACATTCTAGCAAATCGAATCCAACAACACATTAAAAGAATTATACATCATGACCAAGTAGGATTCATCCCAGGTATGCAAGGATGGTTCAACATAAGAAAATCAATTAATGTAATACACCATATCAACAAATCAAAGCAAAAAATCACATGATCATCTCAACTGATGCAGAGAAGGCATTTGACAAAATTCAACATCCTTTCCTGTTGAAAACACTTCAAAGGATAGGAATACAAGGGAACTTCCTTAAAATGATAAAGGGAATATACGAAAAACCCACAGCTAATATCATCCTCAATGGGGAAAAATTGAAAACTTTCCCCCTAAGATCAGGAACAAGAAAGGATGTCCATTATCACCACTGTTACTCAACATCGTGTTAGAGGTTCTAGCCAGAGCAATTAGACAAGAAAAAGAAATACAAGGCATCAAAATTGGAAAGGAAGAAGTAAAACTATCACTGTTTGCAGACGATATGATACTATACGTCAAAAACCCTGAAAAATCCACAACAAAACTACTAGAGCTAATAAATGAGTACAGCAAAGTAGCAGGTTACAAGATCAGCATTCAAAAGTCTGTAGCATTTCTATACACTATCAATGAACAAGCTGGGGGGAAATCAAGAAACGAATTCCATTTACAATTGCAACTGAAAGAATAAAATACCTAGGAATAAATTTAACTAAAGAGACAAAAGACCTATATAAAGAAAACTATAAAAAACTGTTAAAAGAAATCACAGAAGACCTAAATAGATGGAAGGGCATACCGTGTTCATGGATTGGAAGACTAAATATAGTTAAGATGTTAATCCTACCTAAATTGATTTACAGATTCAATGCAATACCAATCAAAATCCCAACAACTAACTTTTCAGAAATAGAAAAACCAATAAGCAAATTTATCTGGAAGGGTAGGGAACCCCGAATTGCTAAAAGTATCTTGAGGAAAAAAAAAACGAAACAGGAGGTCTCACGCTGCCGGACTTTAAGGCATATTATAAAGCCACAGTGGTCAAAACAGCATGGTATTGGCATAAAGATAGATATATTGACCAATGGAATCGAATAGAGTGCTCAGAAATAGACCCTTTCATCTATGGACATTTGATCTTTGATAAGGCAGTCAAGCCAACTCACCTGGGACAGAATAGTCTCTTCAATAAATGGTGCCTAGAGAACTGGATATCCATATGCAAAAGAATGAAAGAGGACCCGTATCTCACACCCTATACAAAAGTAAACTCAAAATGGATCAAAGTTCTAAACATTAGGTCTAAGACCATAAAATAGTTAGAGGAAAATGTAGGGAGATATCTTATGAAGCTTACAATTGGAGGCGGTTTTATGGACCTTAAACCTAAAGCAAGAGCACTGAAGAAAAAAATAAATAAATGGGAGCTCCTCAAAATTAAACACTTTTGTACATCAAAGAACTTCATCAAGAAAGTAGAAAGACAGCCTACACGATGGGAGACAATATTTGGAAACGACATATCAGATAAAGGTCTAGTATCCAGAATTTATAAAGAGATTGTTCAACTCAACAACAAAAAGACAGCCAACCCAATTACAAAACGGGAAAAAGACTTGAACAGACATTTCTCAGAAGAGGAAATACAAATGGCCAAAAGGCACATGAAGAGATGCTCAAGATCCCTGGCCATTAGAGAAATGCAAATCAAAACCACAATGAGATATCATCTCACACCCACCAGAATGGCCATTATCAACAAAACAAAAAATGACAAGTGCTGGAGAGGATGTGGAGAAAGAGGCACACTTATCCACTGTTGGTGGGAATGTCAAATGGTGCAACCACTGTGGAAGGCAGTTTGGCGGTTCCTCAAAAAGCTAAATATAGAATTGCCATACGACCCAGCAATACCATTGCTAGGTATCTACTCAAAGGACTTAAGGGCAAAGACACAAATGGACATTTGCACACCAATGTTTATAGCAGCATTATTTACAATTGCAAAGAGATGGAAACAGCCAAAATGTCCATCAACAGACGAGTGGCTAAACTGTGGTATATACATATGATGGAATATTATGCAGCTTTAAGACAAAATAAACTTATGAAGCATGTAATAATATGGATGGACCTAGGGAACATTATGCTGAGTGAGACTAGCGAAAAACTAAAGGACAAATACTGTATGGTCCCACTGATATGAACCGACATTAGAGAATAAACGTGAAATATGTCATTGGTGACAGAGACCATCAGGAGTTAGAAATAGGGTAAGATAATGGGTAACTGGACCTGAAGGGATACAGACTGTGCAACAGGACTGGATACAAAAACTCAAAAATGGACAGCACAATACTACCTAATTGTATTGTAATTATGTTAAAACACTGAATGAAGCTGCATCTGAGCTATAGTTTTTTTTTTAATATATATTTTTTGTATTTTGTATTTTTATTTTTTTCTCTATATTATCATTTTATTTCTTTTTCTGTTGTCTTGCTATTTCTTTTTCTAAATCAAATGCAAATGCACTAAGAAATGATGATCATACATCTATGTGATGATATTAAGAATTACTGATTGCATATGTAGAATGGAATGATTTCTAAATGTTGTGTTAGTTCATTTTTTTTAATTAATAAAAAAAAAGATAGTTAACAAAAACCTAAAATTGTGTAACTGTAACCCATATCGAACTCTGAAACCTTTTTTACAACTAATTGTTGAGATGTGCTTTGAATTTATTGCTTTTTGTATATATGCTATTTTTCACACAAAAAAAGAAGAAATAAACATTTCTTCTAACCTCCAGTGTTTTGGAGCAGCTAGAAGGAAAAATCTGAAATAGTAGAATGGTAACTCTAACAAACTATGAAATTTGTTCTGTAGCTACTTATAGAAGTGTACTTTGAAAATCACTGCTTTTTCTTTCTTTTCTTTGCATATATGTTATATTGAACAATAGAAAACTTTTTTTTTGTTAAGATCATTAACAGCTTCCTGTAAGAAACGGAGCACCAAGTAGAGAAAGACAGAGTATTTAGTAACTCTAAGATTTGGTGATATGTAAGGCTGTTCCTTAATTGGGTGTAAAACTTCCAATAATTAAATAACAATAAAAAAGCTTAGAATTTCATTGCCCCCTCAGAAAACCCATTCTTAAACCCATCAAGTATCAGTTTAAGCAAGTTGTCCATTGGTGACACATCTATCTATTGATGACACATTTCAAGACACATATAAGTTCAAATATGGCTTTCCTAGAATGATGTTCATAAAATGCCTTAGTCCCTTTATGGAGCAGAGATTAGGTATGACCCAAGGTAACACATACAAGCTATCAAACACAGTATTTCTCATAACCGACATCAAAAGAAAGCTCTTTCCCTCCTCCCCTCCCAACTTCCCAATTTTAATCCTGTGTTGAAACTTTCAGTCTCTATATAAATTATTGAGCTTTTAATATATATTAAGTTTTTAAATTATATTTATTCTACATTTAAATTATTTTCTTTGTGCAGTTTTTAAAAATATATAATATCCATTGTAGTAAACATAATGTTGGGGAAAAATTAATCAGGCTAATTGTATTCTTATCTTGGATCTATAACTAATTGTGTGACTTTGAAAGTACCTTAATTTGTACAGGCTTCAATTTTCTCACCTATAACATGAGGAGAACATTAGACTAAATGCTAGGTTTTAATCTGAAAATACCTCTGCTAACTGCTTTATGTGGGAGGGGCAGGAAAGAACCAGCAGCAAAGTAGGGTATCTGGGATTAGGTTTACAGAGAGGTCGTAGGGAATGAGACAGGAAGCCCCTACATGGCAATGGAAGATGCTCTAGGCCTGAGGAACGAAGTAAGCCAGACCCCATAAGAAAAAAAAAAAAAAAACAGATACATAAGAAGGAAAAAAAACAGAGCCAGAAAACATAAGAAACAAATCTGAAGAGACTAGAAGGAGGAAACAAGTTAATATTGAGAAACCAGGGTAAACTGAGATAAGAGCTACCTGAAGTTGATATGTAAGTGAGTTAGCAGGACCTAAACATCAAGGCAAATATTAAATATGAATACCCAAGTAGTCTCTCACTATGAAAGAAAACTAAAGAAGTACTGTTTTGGGGGGCAGGGTAAAAGTGGAAAGAGACAGGAGTTTTTCTCAATAAAGTTTAGGGAGAACTCAGATAAGAAACTGACTCCCATACAAAATTAGCTGTAAAGGATGGTAAAATTTCCCCATGTCATCAATGAACAGCTTGCAGCAGATGGCATACACATCTCCAAGGGAAATCGGTCTTTAAAGCTTCAGGAGCATTCGTTATCTAGGATAGAGTTTTGCACAAACTCTCCCACCTTTAGTGCTAGCACAGGCCACCTATTTCATGAGACAACACAATCCCCAGGTCAGCGGGGATGAAGAATGAAGTAATGGAATAATTAGAAAACCTGGTCCTGTTTTCAACTCCAATTCTGAGTGAACAAATCCTCTCAGAGCCCTCAGAATCAGTTTCCTCATCAGTTTGAAATACAATAACAGCAAGAATCATGAAGAGATTACTGAAGGCATATTCATGGACAGTAGAATTGAATATGGCTTTTCTGCCTTAAAAAAAAAATTATATTCAAAGGACTTCTGGTCAACCAAGATGGCAGTATAAGATGTCCCATGGTGTTTTTACTCCCACAGAATTACTGAACAAAAATTGCAGAACCATCTTTCTAAAAACTCCAAACAGTTACAAGTCTGCAGTAACCAGGTGAGTGCAGAATGAAGAAAACACAGCTTTATAAACAGCAGGAGAAGCTCAAGCTGCTATTGCTGCTCTTTCCCTCAATCACTCCTCAGTGTGGTGTGGAGCTATCTGCATTTATGAGTTCTGGCCCTGTTCCTGAGGGAGAAGAGTAACACTGTCATGGTCAGGTTCATGTGTCAATTTGGCCAGGTGGTGGTACCTGTTTGTCTGTTTGGGCAAGTGCTGGCCTGTCTGTTGCTATAGAGGATATTTCTTAAAATTAAATCATGATCACGTCAGCTGCATCCACAGCTGATTCCATTTGTAATCAGCCAAAGGGAAGTGTCTTCTGCAATGAGTGATGCTTAATCTAATCACTGGAAGCCTTTTAAGAAGGATTCAGAAGAGACAGGCTCTTCTTCCTGCTTTGGCTGGAAAGCCTCTCCTGTGCAGTTCGTCCAGACCCTCCATCGGAATCACCGGCTTTACAGCCTGCCCTGCAGATTCTGGACTCTGCGTTCCCGTGGTCACATGAGACACTTTTATAAATTTTATATTTGCGAGTGTTCCCTGTTGATTCTGTTTCTCTAGAGAACCCTAACTAATACAAACACCTATGTATATACCAGGGTGCCTTTATGTCACTGCCAATCTATCCCACGGCATCTAGAAATATGGTACCAGGAAACTTATCTTGGCTTCACCTGCCCTGGTCCTCTCCTGAAACAGAAACGGCTTGCAGACACCTAAAGCACAATAAGAAACAATTAAGTCTAAGCTGGGGCAAAGGATTACCAGATTTAGGACACACAACAGAGCAACCAGGAGGGGGAGAAAGTCTACTTAGTAGAAATAATATTCAATATCTGTAAACTAAGACCCCAAGCAAGCACCAGCCCAAGACAAGCGGCAAGCCACAGAGATGAAAGGACTCTGCATTTCACTTTTGCCTGAAGCTTATTGAGGGCTAAACTCTGAAGGAGAGCACCAGACATCACAGAGGAAATCTGCAAAGACAATGAAAAGTATTGCTTGCATTGATTTATTCGTTTTTGTTAGCTCCTGGTACACAAGAAAACCTCTGTCGTATCATTAGCTGGATAAAAATTTAAGGAACAGACAGATGAACGACTAAATCCCAGAGTTAACACATTTAAATATTAAAATTGCAGTGGGCAACAAAAGATAAAAAGAGAAATAAAAGAAGAGGAATAAATGAAATTTCAGATGCCATCAACAAAGAAGACCAGGCTTTAGATACAGCAAAAAAAAAAATACTTTAAAAGATGATCTTCAGTATTCTCAAAGACATCGAAGAAAGCTCAGAAAAGAATAAAGGATAGCAATAAAATAATGAATGAATATGAGAATCTCAATAAAAAGATGGACTTTTAATTTATTTTTTATTCTTTTTATTTTTATTTTTTGCATGGACAGGCACCAGGAATCAAAATCGAACCTGGTTCTCCAGCATGGCAGATAAGAATTCTGCCACTGAGCCACCACTGCACCACCCAAAGAGACGGACATTTTAAGAAGAAACCAAATACTGGAGTTGAAGATCACGATAACTGAAAGGAAAAATTCCCTAAAATGTTTCAACAGCAGAATGAAGCTGGCAGAAGAAAGAATCAGTGAACTTGAAGACAAGACAATTGAAATGATAAAGGCTGAAATGCAAAAAAAAAAGGAATGGAAAAAAGCAAACAGAGCTTAAGAGAACTGAGGGGCACCATCAAGGTACAAATACGCATTACAGAAAACCCAGAAAAGAAGAGACAGAAAAAGGGGCAGAAGGAATCTTCAAAGAAATAATGGCAGAAAATATACCAAATTAAAAAAAAAGACATGAATATGGCCATTCAAGAAGCCAATGCACCTGAACGAATAAACTTGAAGAGAACCATGCCCAGATTCATAATAGTCAAAGTGCCCAATGCCAAGGATGAGGACAGAGTTCTGAAAGTTGCAAGAAAAAGCACAGTGTTATGTACAAGGAAGTCCAAATAAGGTTCAGAGCTGAATTCTCATTAGAAATAATGAAATAAACAAGGCAGGAGGAAGAAATATTCCAAGTGCTTAAAAACAATAACTTTATGTTCAGCAAGACTTTCTTTCCAAATTGAAGGAGAGATTCAGACATTGCCAGATAAATAAAAATTGAGGCAGATAATCACCACAAGACTTGCCCCATAAGCAATGTTAAAGGGAGATCTTCAGACTCATAGGAAGGGCACTACACAGTGGTTTGACTGGTATAAAGGAAAAAAAAGACCACTGGTAAAATCAACAATATGGCAATTATAAATGCCAGTAGTATTGTGTTGTATTTTTTCATATGTAATACCACTTTTTACTTTTCACAGGTTCCAAATTGCAAATAAAAATAATGATCAATCCATACTTTTGGACATACAATGTTTAAAGATATAAGCTGTATCAAGCACAACAAAAGAGTGGAGGAAAAGACATAAATAGGAACAGTGTGGGTGTATGCTACTGAAGCTAAGTTGGTATCAAATCAGCACATCACTTTACACCTGTGGGGAGCTAAGGGCTGGCAAGTGCACCTGGGTGGACAGACCAGGAAAAGAACAGAGTCTAGAGGCTCCAAAGGAAAGTCAGACAACCTGCTGGGTCTCATCCTCAGGAAAACTGAATACTGACCACACCCTCCTCCTGAGACCTGGATCTGCCTTGTCTGGGAAAATCTGACTGGGATCAATCATATCTGGGGAGACCCTCCTCAAAAAAAGGTTCCATTTAGTTAGGGCAAAAAACAGAAAAACAAAAGCTGATAAATACTGACCTGTTAGAACAGAAGCTATCTTACAGGTCTAGAATAAGCTGAACTGAATGAAAAGAACAGACAGAGAGCAATGCAAAGCAATGAGAAAACCCTGGGTAAAAGAGTGAAAAGCAATCTCCAGAAAAACTAATCAAGGAAGTCAGATTCCTAGACACCAGTAAAGTGAAAAATACAAGTCATAATAGGGAAAATTGAAGTATGGCCCAGTCAAAAAACAAAGTAACAGTTTAAACAAGATATTGGAGTTGAAATAACTAGTTAAAGGTTTCCCACAAGCATGCTAAATCAATTCAAAAATCAAACAAGTGATTTGTGGGAAAATATGGCAAAAAAGATGAAGGATATAAAGATGAAATTGGGTGACCATAAAGAAGAATTCAAAAGCTTGACAGAACAAATGGCAGAATTTATGGCACAATAGAAAAGATGAAAAACACAACAGCAACTTACTACAGCAGATAAGAAGGGGCAGAAGAAAGAATTGATGAACTAGAGGACATGACATCTGAAATCCTATATACAAAAGTACAGATAGGGAAAAGAGTGGAAAAATATGAGCAGGGTCTCAGGGAATTGAATGACAACATAAAGTTGATGAATATACATATTATGTTGTCCTAGAAGGAGAAGAGAAGGGAAAGGTGGCAGAAAGAATAATGGAGGAAATAATCACTGAAAATGTCTCAGCTCTTATGAAAGACATAAAAATGCATATCTAAGATGCACAGCTACCCCAAAGAGAATAGATCCAAATAGACCTACTCCAAGATACTTACTGATTGGATTGTCAAATTTCAAAGACAAAGACAGAATTTTGAAAGCAGAAAGAGATAAGTGATTCATCAAATACAAGGAAAGCTCAATAAATCTATGTAAAGATTTCTCAGCAGAAACCATGGAGGCAAGAAGGCAATGGTATAATACATTTTAGGTACTGAAAGAGAAAAATTGCCAACAAAAAAATGTCCTTCGAAATGATCGACAGTTTAAAACATTTTCAAACAGACACTGAGAGAGTTTGTGAATGAGAGACCTGCTCTACAAGAAATACTAAAGGGAGCAATACAGGCAGATAAGAAAAGTGAGGAGAGGTCTGGAGAACAGTGTAGAAATGAAGACTATCGGCAAGGCTACAAAGAAAAAAAAATAGGATACAATACATGAGAAATAAAGTCATGCTACATGCAACAAAGTGGATAAAACTTGAGGACATTATGTTGAATGAAATTACCAGAAAAAAAAGGAGAAATGTTGTATGGTTTCACAAATGTCAACTAACATTAATGAGTGAACTTTGAGAGCTAAAGTTGAGAACACAGGTTATCAGCAGATAGAAAGAAGGTAGAGATTGGGCATATGATATTGAAGTAGCATAGAATGTTGACAGGATTGATTCTAAAAATCCAGAAATGGATAGTACAATACTATCTTATGGTAGCACAATATTGTAAGTACACTGAACAAAGCTGAGTGTTAGTATAGTTGAAAGAGGAAGGGCAGGGGCATGTATGGCACCAGAAAAAAGACAGAAGACAAAGACTGGCACTACATAAGTTAGTGAAACCTAAAGTGGACAATGATGGTGATTAAATATACAAATATAAGAATGTTTTTCCTTGAGGGAGAACAATTAATGTCAACAGTGCAAGATGTTGAAAATGGTATAGTATACAGAAAAAATACAATCAATGCAAACTGGCATCTATAATTACCAGGATCCTTGTAATATGCTTCCATTAAATGGAATTACAAAGGTAATATATCAAAGTTAAATGTCATTAAGATGAGAATATAAGCGACGGTATGGGATTCTTGGTTGTGATATTGTTTCTCTTCTTTATTTTATTATTTTTACTTTTTATTCTTCATTTTTTTCCTCTTCTTTTTCTGAGGAAGAAATGAAAATGTCCTCATATAGACTGTGGTGGTGAATACATTGCTATATGATTATACCTGGAAACACTGCTTGTTTACTTAGGATGGATTGTATGGTGTTTGAATAAAACTGTATAAAAATAAACAGAGGGCGGTGTGACAGTGGCTCAGTGGCAGAATTCTTGCCTGCCATGTCAGAGACCCGGGCTCGATTCCTGGTGCCTGCGCATGCAAAAAATAAATAAATAAATAAACAGAAAGACAAAAGTGCTTGAGAAAATGTGGAGAGAGAGGTTTACCTATTCACTGTTGGTAGAGAAGAAGAATAGTATAGCCTGTCTGGAGGGCAGTGAGGAAATTCCACAGGAGGCTAAGCATAGGGTTGTCATAAGATCCTGCAACTCCACTATTAGGGATATAATCGGAAGAACGGAAAGCAGCGATACGAATGTATATTTGCACACCTGTACTGATGGTGGCAGTATTCACAATTTGCAAAAGTGCCTAAGAGTATATCGTTTGATGAACGAGAAGGGCAAACTGTGGTATATACATACAGTGTAATATTGAGAGACTTCAAGAAGGAATGACACTGTGAGGCATGCAATTAGGTGAATGAACCAAGATTGACATTAAGTTGAGTGAAATAAGCCAGAAACAAAAAGAAAAATATTATCCTGCACTAACATGGACTGAGTATAACGTACAAATTCTGAGAATTGAATCCAGAGAATAGGTTATCAGGGGAGGGCTTATTTCAAATGTTCCTAGATTGTTGGTTCTTATAACAGTCACATCAATTCCTGATTTGTAACGTTATTTCTAAACTCTGAGATGCTGAGCTCCTTGTGTACAGCTTGGTCATTCCCTGAAGCTTCAGGTATTTGTGTGACACCTGAGACTCAGAGCTACAGTTCTGCAGCTATGAAAGTCAGCATTACCCCATACAGCAATGGTTTAAAAAGCTGAAAAAGAAACCAGACTTCGATTAGAGATATGAATGAAGCTGACCTGGTTAGGACTAAGGTAAATCAGACTAAAGGATAAAGAATGATACTATGTGTTAAAATATAGTCCTTTCATTTCAACTTCTGTGTGATACTAAAGGAAAAGATATTTATTTGGTGCAAAATTTATATTTTCTGTAGCATGCTATCTAATTTCACTTATGTGGTCCGTTTATTCGAACACCATAATTACAAGGAACCTTGCATAGGGAGTGGAATCTTGCTGGGTTTTGCAGGTTAGTGTGATGCCGATACATCCCAGACTAATCTGGGCAGAATACAAAAAAGTATTTGCAAAATCCCCTTGAGGGACTGTGAAAAAATGTGGAAATATTAAACTTCCCCAGCTGGAACAGACCTGATATTCTTGCAAGTACTGGATAATACCAATTTAATAGACCAAGCTCTTGATGTTGAGGCTTGCCCTTATGAAACTTATTCCTGCAAAGGAGAAGCTAGGCCTACTTACAATTATGCCTAAGAGCCACCCTAAGAGAACTTCTTTTGTTGCTCAGATGTTTCTCTCTAAGCCAATTCTGCAGGTAAACTCACTGCCCTCCCCACTACATAGTATATGACTCTCAGGGGTGTAAATCTCCCTGGAAACATAACACATGACTCCTGGGGATGAGCCTGGCCCTGGTAACTCAGGAGTGAGAAAGCCTTCTTGACCAAAAGGAGAAGAGAAATGAAACACATATAAAATGTCTAGTGGCTGAGAGAGTCTAAATAGATTTGGGAGGTCATTCTGGAGGTTACTCTTATGTATTATGTTGATATCCCTTTTTCATTTTGGGGTGTATTAGAGTAGCTAGAGTGAAATGCCTGAAACCAGTAGCCTTGATTCTTGAAGATGACTGTAGAATTATATAGCTTCAAAGTGTGACCATGTGATTGTGAAAACCTTGTGACTGATCTCCCTTTATCAAGTATATGGACAGATGAGTAAAAAAATAAAGACAAAAGAGACATAAGTAACAGACGGAGCATAGAGAGTATGGGAAGTTTTGGGTGTTCTTTTTTACTTTTATTTTTATTCTTATTTTTATTATTTTTGGAGAAATGAAAATGTTCAAAAATCTATTGTAATGATGAATACACAACTATATGATGATATTGTGAACCACTGACTGTATACTTTGAATGATCATATGGTTTGTGATTATGTCTCAATAAAATTGTATTAAAAAATGTATCAGAGACCTAAATATAAGAACCAAAACTATAGAACTCCTGGATGAAAACATAGGGACACAACTTCAGGACCCTGGGTTAGGCAAAGGTTTCCCAGACTTTACATCAACAGCAAAAGCTACAAAAGAAAAAAATAGACAAAAGGGATTTAATTTAAAATTTAAAACTTATGTGTATCAAAGAACTTCATTTTAAAAGTAAAAAGACAAACTACAGAATGACAGAAAATATTTGGAAGCCAAATATCCAATAATGGTTTAATATCCAGAATACATAAAGAACTCCAATTCAACAACCAAAAGTAAAGAACCAAAATAAAAATTGGCAAAGACTTGAACAGACATTCTCCAAAGAGAATATACAAATGGCCAAAAGGCACATGAAAAGATGCTCAACATCATATCATTTGGGAAATGTACATCAAAATCACTGTAAGATACAAGTTCACAGCCACCAGAATGGTTTCAATTTTCAAAATGGGGAAGAACAAGTATAGTAAAGGATATGAAGAAATAGAAACACCTGTTCATTGTAAGTGGGAATGTAAAATGATGTACCCACTGTGGAAAGCAGTTTGGTGCAACTTCAGAAAGTTAAGTACAGAATTACCATATAACTGTAAATCCTACTTTAGGTATATATACATATGAAACAATCAAAAGCAGGAACTTGAACAGGTACTTGAACAGGTATTTGCAGACCAACGTTCCCAGTGACATTATTCACAGTTGCCAAAATGCGGAAGCAACCCTAGTGTCCATCAACAGATGACTGGATAAACAAACTTTGGTAGATACATACTATGGAATATTATACAGCTGTTAAAAAAAAGAATGATGGTCTGATACATGAGACAACATGTATGAATCTTGAAGAGATCTTGTTGAGGGAAATAAGCCAGACATAAAAGGATAAATATTGTATGATCTTACTGATATAAAATAGTTACAATAAGCAAATTCATGGAGTCAGAAACCAGAACAATGTTTATCAAGAGCCAGGATAGGGGTAAGGAATGGGGAGTTAATGCTTAATTGGTAATGAGTTTCTTTTCCAGGTGATGGAAAAGTTTTGGTAACGGGTGATGTTCATGGTAGCACAATATTGTGAATGTAATTAATACCACTGAATTATATATTTGAATGTTATTGAAAGGGAAAAATTTAGGGGAGATACATATATATGTGCATGTGTGTGTGTGTATGTATATATGTATATATATATGTAATTAGCATAAAAGTTTTTTAAACCATGGGATTGTACAACACAACAGTAGACCTTTATGTAAGCTATAGATTACAGTTACTAGTATAATTACAATAATATTATTTCATTAATAAAAACAAAGTTTCTAAAATAATGCACTGTGTTAACAGGGGAAACTGTATCAGGGAGGAAAATATTGGAACTGTATTTTCTTCATTTTTTTCTCTATAAACCTACCATATCTCAAATCAAAAATGAGTACATATAATCTTAAAGGAAATAATAATGAAAACTATGTCGTGAGGGAACAGTCCACAGGAATTCTGTATTTTCTGCATGATTTTTCAGTAAATCTACAACTTCTCTAATAACAATAAACACATTTATGGGGCAGGCCTCGCCCCATAGGGAGAGTTCTCGCCTGTTGTGCCAGAGACCTGGGTTCAATTCCTAGTGCCTGCCCATGCAAAAAAAAAAAAAAAAAAAAAAACACACATTTAAAATAATAACCAGAAGCAAAAAATATACATTCAGAAATGCAAAAAGTCCTATTATATTTAATGATTTATTAATGTACTATTTATTCTGAGACTTTTGATCCCATTTTTCTTTGAAAAGTACTACCAACAAATTTTCAAGTGCAAAGATTGAAAAAAACTGAATTTGGCATTCTTGGAGAGAATCTCACACTTAGTGATATTCTTACCCTTTATTTACCCTGTCATTTAAACAAAGATATATAATAAGCACTAACAACAACTATATTAGAGAGCTGCAGAAGGAAGAGACAATATTTACTCTTCCTTTTCGATGAATTTATCATTGACTCTAGGCACAAACATAGACTTCAGTGAAAGTGATCTAAACAATTAAAGGCACATAACCAATTCCAGGGACCTAAGTAAATACTAAGTACTTAAGAAGATTAAAAACCTGAGACTTCTTGGAAGACTATTAAGGCTTGTGAATATGGATAGGGATTTTCAAAGACAACAAAAACGCATGCACCATGATTCACATGTAAAAAAAATACGCAGTGGAAGGAACTAAGACACATTTATGTACAGAGCAATAGTTCTGATTCACAGATGCTGTTGATAACAGTCTACTTTTCCACTTCAAGTACTGTCTGCCAAAAACAAATACAGAATCAAAAACCCAAAATATACTCAATGAATATTTTAAAACATGGATTACCTCTGAGCTGCACCAAAAATAGATATAAATTGTGCTTGCTTCGGCAGCACATATACTAAAATTGGAACGATACACATAAGATCAGCATGGGCCCTGCACAAGGATGACCCGCAAATTCACAAAGCGTTCCATATATCATTAAAAAAAATTAGATACAAATTGAGATTATTATACCCTAAGATAGGCCCACCCAGTCTCTACTCTCATCTAGTAGAGATTTAGTAAATGTGATTCTGTACACCAAAACTCATGTTAAAATAAAAGGTGTAAATCAACCCTTACCCGTGTACCTGAAGATTTTTTTCAAAACAAGACCCAAATAATTTTATGGATTCTGTTGTTGATTTACATAAAAATAAATAATGGTTATTTAAAAAAATCCTGAACTTCTACCTTGTTTACCCAAGGAAAAATTAGCCAATGCCTGTTTTTCATAATCCCACTTTAAAACACACCAAAAATGCTCTCTATTAGTTACTTGTGATTCCAGCTATATGAATCTCTTAAACAGAATGATGAAAGAGAGTTTCTCATTTTTTCTGGTCTCTGATATAAAGTATGTCTAAATATTAAACTCTATTCTTTGGGTATTAAATCAGTTGTCACTAAATTTTCTCCTACAGAGTGATCCAACCAAGTCATATAAATGATTATGTCCAAAAACTCACTTCAGAAACACCAACTGCAATTGAAATTATTCTGACAAATCTTTCATTGGCATGTCCTGCCATGAATGACGATTGGTTATTTTGCCTATGACATTAGGATGTTCTGAGCTGAGTCAAAAGAATGTATTCTTTCACATGCTGCAATCAAGTTCACTTCAGAAGTGAGTTTTTCTTCTATCCTGAATCTATTAGTACTTAAAATGATTAAAGACTTTGAGAGCAATAACTTGGCGACGATCTCACTTCGGATAAGGTCATACATAAGCAAATTGGGCGACACAACCACTGTAGGCTCTTCTTCCAAAATTTATTCTTCTGTTTTCCACTATTATAAGTTCTACTCTTTTTCCTGTCAATTGATGATCACTCGCAAGCCTCTTCAAAAGGTTCTTAATAATATGGGGTTTATTAAAAACAGTCTCTGCTGGCTTTCTATTTCTTTCTGGTCTCTTGGATTAAGCTGTAATATTTGCATTAGCTAAGCACTTCGCTGGAAGCATTATTTACAAACACCCAAAGATAAATAGAGCCTACTATGAATATGTATCATCTCTTCTAAACCGCAGAACACTCCTATAACCTACGTGTTATTGTCTCTATATTTAGATATGAGGCATATTCAAGGAGATAACTGAAATTCCCAGATCACATATCTAGTAATAGGTAGATTTAGAATTAGAATGAATTTATGTAGCTCTGTCTCACTGCAAAGTCCATAGTCTTTCTATCAATTTGTGATTATGTCTCAATAAAATTGTATTAAAAAATATATCAGAGACCTAAATATCAGAGGCTTAAATAGTCCTTTCATTTCTATTTCTATTGTATTTGTGTACATGGGCATCCTTAAAGAGTCAATGTTCCGTGTCTCAATAACATATCTGGTCATTAAGCTCTATGAAATTTAAGCACATTAAAAATCATGATAAAAACAATGTTTCTTTTTATCTCCAAAGTAGCCAAGTACTATTTATTGTATGATCAAAAGCTCTCCAATGAATGCTAAACTTTTCCTACATGAAGCTTGGGATATAGCCATTATGCCCTTATTTTCCAACAAGCCATTCATTCTTTTACTTTTAGTTTATTTTGCCCTGATTTAAATGGCCTTAAGAGCTGCCTAAATTCATTTCAGGACTCAAACAACCTAGACTATAAACTTGTGAATTTTAGCTTTGGGAGTTACAGATCTGCCTAAGAGTCAGATGAAATATTAACACATACAAGCAGAGTTTTGTATATTATGCATGTTATTGCTTTCTAAAATGGTTTTCTTCAAATTCATCAAACAACTTATGAAAAATATAAAAGCACAGTCATTCCAGGGAATAAAATGACTTCATAGGATTGCATGTGCCTAAGCATTAGTGATGAGTATATACTGAAAAAAGAAGAATAAAATCAACTAAAGTTGCACACACACACACAAAACAGAATTTTTTAAAAAAGGTGTCCCATAAAAATTAACAAGGAGCATTACATTTTTTAAGACTATCTGCCAAGGGTCAATAATTGCATATGGCACATGAGCTGAAACTTTCCATTTCACAGCCTGTCTAGGGAGCTTTAAAAACACATGACCTGGGGGTACAAGGTTAGTTCAGTGGTAGAATTGTCATCTGCCAGGCAGGAGACTTGGGTTTGATTCCCGGTCTATGTACTCCCCCAACCCCAAAAAAATCAGAAAAACAAGCAAACAAAAATTCAATGAATGACACTGCAATAAGGGATATTCATATGGAAAAATAATGAAATGTGACCCTGCCATACAGCATATTAAAAAAAAAACACATGTGAACTGTGTTTTAAAATGCCCTGAACCACCATGGTGACCAGCTGACAAATCTGTTCTATTAGATTAGAACCCTTTTGCCTAATCTTCACTGTGGTGAAATATGTCAGACAGATGTTTAGAGACACATCTTTTAACAACATATTCAGCTCCACTGGAAACACATGCTACATATGCTACATTACAAATGCTTGCAAATAGAGTTCTTTGCTGAAGTCCAGAAATATTCAGAGGGAGGATTTTCTTCTCTACTTCAAGTGCTGCAACTCTGTTTCAAAAGTAAGGCTGCTGGCGAATAACTTGAAGCCCAGTAGATGACACTCGGTCAAATATATCTGCAAACATTTATCTTGCTGCCACAGTTCAGTTGATACCAGTTCCTACTGAGATACTGACACTGCTATAATGTTGATTCACGCTTTTGTGGATTCAAAAATTAATAACCATAACTTTTGTTTTTTAAATGGTTTGGAATTGCCAGCAGTATGCTACCTCCAACTGGCTCAAAATAAAGCAGTTCATGATAAGTTCATAACTTATTCTTAAAAGCCAAAAGGCATTTATCTCTGCAGCTCTGGGCCTAATTGGTTTCTCATGAAACAAGTGAAGCTAAAGATAAACCACTGTGCTTTATGCCCAAGGAGTGGTGGAACGGAACCTCCCGAGTTTTTCTCTCAGTCACACAGTCAAAAACTAAGACTTTAAAGTGCCCCGCCATCAAATGTATACTTAAAGTTTTAAATGTCTGTATAACAGCAATTAAATCTTGCATTTTACAAACTAATTCTTTAGTCTAGTGTGCATGTTCTTTAAAAACATATCTCCCTTCAACAGAGGGTAACTGAGGCATCTGCCCAATCTCAAATTATCTTTGTAAATCTCCTGCTTTGTCTTTCTTTACATTTTAAACAGCACCATGAATTTTACATTTAAAATGAATAGTTTAATGCTTATTATGAAAATGTTTCTTTCCAAATATTCAAGTAAAAGTGATGCTTCAGGAAAATACTACAGGATAACTATCCTGTACTTCACCCCACTCAAACCCAGGAGACCTTGGAGCCCGGTTTGAGAAAGAAGACTCCGACTGTTGAAGAAGTTCTAAATTAACGCCAGCACCAAGCCTTTGCAATGTACCCGCCTGCAGTCAGGTTCAATTCTCATACATTACTTTCAGTTTCTTGTTGTAATCAAGCTGATGGTGTTAAAGTAATATAATGACTATTCAACATCATTTGTCTATTGTTTTATTTTCCCAGGAAACCCTTATTAAGTCAAAATCCTTATCCATTCAAAACATTTAATTGCCTTCCCAACCTCAGGGAGATGGGAACTGTTAAGAGAGGTGATTTGGGACAGATCAGCTGGGCTCAATGTGTGGTATCTGCATCTGTCTTGGGTCTGATGCTATTGGACATAACATAAGGAGGACAAGAAAGAATTCTGTAGGAAAGGGAGGAACAAAGAAAAGCTAGCTAAATTTCCAGTCTCTCAAGATTCAGACAGTCATTATTTGGCTTGACAATTTTATAAATTCCAAGAAAATCAAACATACTATTATTTAACTTTTTTGGCTTATCCAGTCTCACTTCAATAGCATAGACGGATAACTAAGGGCTGATTATGCATATTCAAAGTACTTATAATCTGTGAACCTATCAGCCTATTGATATGTTCACAAATTTTTAATGAGTATCCATTAAGTGCTAGACACTGTAGTGGTCTGGGAGTACACACATCCCAAAAGGGAAAAAATCACATATAAACAGAGGGTAATAGCATTTTTGTGGTGAGCGCTAGTGATTTAGTCATTCATTCAACAAATATTTTTTGAACATCTACTGTATACTGAGTCTCGAGTAGCACTGCACTGGAGGTTATAATAAAATAATGTTTCTTGCACTTTGGAAGCATGCAGTTCAGTGTGGCTAGAGGACAGAACATGAAAATCTGGTAAGAGGGCAGAGATGGAGACTGTAAAAGTAGATTTGAGATAAATCACAAATGGCCCTATATACTCTGATAAGGCCTTTAGACTTTTTCCTATAATACCAACAGGGAAGTATTGAAAGGCTTTAAGCAAGGAGTGGCAAAATCTGGTGTGTGTTTTAGAAAGCAATGCAAAAATCACACACTTCCATTTTCTCAGCAACTCTTATTCTACCTTCACCACTACTAATTGTCGGTTGTATCATACTGAAATATCTTTAAAGCCTTCTAATTGTTGAAAGCAAAATCAAAAGCAGTCAACATCTGAGCAGTATTTTTCAAATAGGCTCTGATCATTACATTCACCTGTGGTAACTAGAAACACAAATGACAAAGTTTCTGGGTCTCAGTAGGTTTGGAGTGAGAACTGGGGAATCTGTATTTTTAGTAGAAGCCCTGGGTAAGGTATGAATTAGGCTAGTTCGATAAATCCTAGCTCAAAGCTGCCTTCAATGAATTCCTTATAATTAAAACAGCATTGGGCACATTTTTTTCTTAAATGCTTTAATGAAATTCGGGCAATCACTTTAAGTAATTGCCACCCATTTAATGTTTACTGAAACAGTTTACAACTAATTCACATGCCATTTTCTAAATGCTTCAGGCTTACTTGGCTTTCTTGCTGAGCATTAAACAGTTTGTTAACTATTAATAAAGAGTGAAGAAAAATCAGAATCCGGAGGTCATTTTTACAGTTAAAGGGGCCACCAAGGTGCATGACATAATTAGCAAAATAGACGTGAGCTCCTTGCAGCATTAACCAGGACATTATGATCAGTGCTTTAAAGCAAGAATGAGCTATAAGCAAACAATATGCTTCCTGGAATAAGCCACCTTCTCTTGTTTTGCCCTATCAATCAGAAAATAGAAAGTACTATTCTTGCAGGTGGCAGAAAGTATTTGTGAGCATTTGGCTTAACAATTTTATAAATTCCATTTATAAGCATTAATGAACTTTGCCCAAGTTCATTTATCAGTAATGCTGATAACCATTATGGTTCACTGATAAATGAACTTGGGCAAAGATAATGTAAATGAAAAGTAAAACTGCTCAGAACCTAATAACTAATGACTAGTGCCAGGCCCCATTCTGAGTTCTTTGCATATATAAACTCATTTAATTTTTTTACCATTTAATGATACCAGGTACCTTTATTATCCCCATTTTACAAATGAAGAAACCGAGATATGAAAAAGTAAGGCCCAAGGTCAAACACCCAAAAAGTATCAGAGACAAGGACTGAAAGCAGAAGTCTGGCCTCAGAGCGTACGCCCTTCACCACCTTGGTGTACCGACCCTGAGATCAATTATGGGCTTACACTGTGTTTGAGAGAGGTAGAGGAGCTATGACAAGGAGCACAGGAAAGGATGGACCTTCAAATCAAGTCAGCCTTGCTAATCAGCATCCAATCCATTTACCGAGAGCCTTCTACGTGTTAGACACTGCAATTGGTGCTTTAGGGAATATTCATACAAAAATGAATAAGACGGCTGAGAGATTCCAAACAGAATCGAGGGGTTATCCTGGAGGTTATTCTTATGCATTATATAGATATCACCTTTTTAGTTAAGGTGTAATGGAGAGGTTGGAGGGAACTGACTGAAAATGGAGAGCTGTGTTCCAGTAGCCACGTTTCTTGAAGATGATTGTATAATGATATAGCTTTTGCAATGTGACTGTGTGATTGTGAAAACCTTGTGTCTGATGTCCCTTTTATCTACCTCATCAACAGATGAGTAAAACATATGGATTAAAAATAAATAAATAATAGGGGGAGCAAATGTTAAAATAAATTTAGTAAATTGAAATGCTAGTGATCTGTGAAGAGGAGGGGAAGTGGGTATGCTTTGTACGAATTTTTTTTCTTTTTTCTTTTTATTTTTTTTCTGGATTGATGCAAATGTTCTGAGAGGTGATTGTGGTGATGAATATACAACTATGTGATGATATTGTGAGTTATTGTTTATATAGCAAGAATGGAATGATCATACAGTAAGAATATTCATGTTTGTATGTTGTTATGTTTAAAAAAATTAAAATCTAAAAAAAAAAAAAGAATAAGACATGGTCCCTTCTCATCTTCACTGCTCAATTCAATTGTCAACTGTTCCACAAAGCCTTCCCTAACTCCAGTTTAATGATGCGTCTCCTGTAGTTGCTTACAGTACTTTGTATGTGCCTTTCAAGCATGATTATTGCACTTTCTACACTGTAGTGTAACTAACTCTTCGTACATCTGTCTCTCTTCCCACTAGTTTATAAGTTCCATGGCCCACGTTAGGGACAGGCATCCCCTAAACTCCATCTCCGACCTAAATTCTTCTACCTACTTTCCCAGTATAGTGTGCCTGGACACACCGCCGCTTCTCAACAGATGTCTGATGAATGAATGAACATATGAGACAAAGAGAGACACAGAAGTGAAGTATCTCGTTCTAAGACTCACAGGGTGCTAGTGGTAAAGACAGGATAGAGTTTGCATATCCTGGCCATGGTCCAAAGTTCTGCCTAGTGTACCATATGCACCACACTAGTGTACTTTTTTTGTTAAAACTACATGGTTTAGAATTTTTTCATACATTATAAGACATAATTTTTTTCACTTTCATCTTTATGCTTCATCTCTCATTTTATATAGTAAACCCTTGTAGACAGGGACCACTGTATATCTTACTGTGCCAGTCCATACTAAAGACATACTTGTAAAATATCATTTAATCTTAAGTAGATTATTTTTAAAATAAAGGTTTAGAGAGGTCAAGTCAATTGCCCAAGGTTAAAAAGCTAGTTCTTTGCATATATAACGCAACTGTGACTTAAATCTAACTCCAAATCCCATACTACTAACCACTGTGATATTTTTGTGCTCTCAGTCATCCATATCACAACTCACGACCTATTAGCTATATGATCTCAGGGAAACTATTGATCTCTTTTGAACCTCTCATTTTCAACATCATGAGGTTAGTGGCTGAGAATTCACAAGAATGGTAAAAGGATTAAATGATACCATAAATGTAAGATGTCAGTCACATAGTAAATATTCAGTAAAATGTTCTAACTGGCCCACTGAAAAGTCAGATTCTTCCCTGTAATTCAGCACATTTGTTAATAAATGATTTAGATAATAAACGTTCTACTACATGTCATGTCTTATAGACAACTACACTGGTATTTCTCTCCCAAACAAGTTGCTCCAAGTGTTCCACAAACTTCAGAAGTCTAAATGGAACTAAAATTTCACTATGACTACAGATAGCTACAAATTAACATTTTCTAACCCTATTTAATAAGTAGAGAATCAAAGTGCAAAGGTAAAACTTGCCCAAGCCAACTGTCATTGGGAAACCTGGAACAGATCTCTTTTCATGTTTTACTCATTTAATCACCACTACATTGATTCTACACTAAGGTATGGCTCTTTTTCTAAAAGCACTTTTAAACTGTAACAGAGCTTTTACCCAGTAGAGGAAGGATTCAGAAAATCTAATTTCAGATTCAGGATTTGTCACATACCAGCTCTCTGAATCAGAAGAAAGTTTCCTCATCAGTGGAATGGAGATAAAATAGCTCTCTCACTGGAGTACTACTGGGATTAAAGGCAATGCATAGAAATGGGCCTAGAATAGATTCAAGGATATAATAGATACTCAATAGATGTTGATGTAATAAAATCTGAAGCTCTGGGGATGCAGCAAAGTAAAATGTTGGTTTCTTTTTTCTGGTAATTACTTAAATACAAAAAGAAAAAGGAAGGGAGGGAGGGAGGGAAGAAAGGATGGAGGCAGGGAGGCAGGGGGCAGGGACTGAGGGAGGGAGAGAAAAGGGAAGGAAAGGATTAAAGGGAAAGGAAGGGAGGGGAGGAGGACAAAACACCTATCTTGGGATGTTTTAACTGCAACTCTTGAAAAAGAGCAAGGAGGCTTCAAAAGTCCTGTGATTTTTGTTCCTAGATTACAATGTTGAACTATGGGCTCCCTTTTATTCTTTCTGCTAATAGTAACAGAAATTGTAGCTCCCAAGGGATAATCAAAAAATGAAAGGGGATAGGTCATAAATGGGTAAGTTTCACTCACGCATGCTAGAAATATTTTCTAAGTGGAGATCCATGGGAAACATACCAGGAGAAAAAAAGCACTTTTTAAGTATGAGCAGTAAAGTGATGCACAAACACTCTGACAGAGCTGCAGAGACGGGTGTGAAAGGCTAACAGGCACATCACATTGTATTGCTGAGGCAAGAAACTCACGTCTGTGCAAATGCCGGTTAGGCTAAATTTTATTATAAATGGCGAATCTGTTTTTCTTTTTTCACAAAAAAAAAATCACGTAAATAACGGATTTACTACCCACCCCCTGCAACCCACTCCCATTGTAGCATCTATTTTTCCCTCTCTTCTGCTAAATCCTCAGATTTATACTGCAATATGCCTCACCTCTGTGAGATGCATGACTCAAGATCACTACTACATTCATAGGAGAAGTTGAAGCGGGCAAATTAAGGAAAGAAAACGATTGTACTTCCTCATTTTTATACTTTCATCTCCGGAAGATGATAAATACCATTTACGATAGAATGTATTGTAAACATCCAGTGAATGATTACTTCAAAAAGTGAAAAGTTTAAGGAAACATGATGGAGTTTGAAATATACTCTGTCTGAAATCCATTTACAAACTCTATGCTTCGATACAGTATCTGATGTTTTCCATCACCCAACTGTCCTACTGGGGCCTATCATGGCACCATCTTCCTTTCCTACATTGCTGCAAAGTTCCAAACTTAGCACTACCTAAGGGTCATACAATGAAGGCTGGGGCATTGCCTCCAGAAAGTCATCATCGAAATGTATGTGGCCTGTCAAGAAACAGCCTGCAGAAAGCTATGTTTTTAAGACTGAGCCTCCCGTCAGAATCTCAGCATACCAGGAGGTGGGAGAAAAGGAATGAGCAATGCTGGCAGGTCACATGAAAGGGAATGAGCTACAGGCAGCTCGGTTAGGTTAAAGATTACAGGCCCATTTCCTATACAGCAGTTAGCTACCTTATATTTTTTAAGGAAAATTTTATTATAAGAAAAATCTGTTATTTTCAAACTCTGTAGAAGGAAACAAACAAGCATTGTAGCAAAGAGAAAAATCATAGGCTCACAGAATTTTACATCTGGAAGAGACCTTATAAATTATATAGAAGTCCCATTTTATAAACAAAAATAGAGAGATTCAGAGACTTCAAGAACTTGTCCAGGTGCAACAAATTACCAGCAGAATCAAGATTTGGAAATAAAAAAAAAGGTTCAATGCATTTCTTCCACTCAGCATACTTCATCAATAGCCTGGCTGTTGCTGGAGTTTTTCAAATATTCCTTTTACTAAAACTGAAAAGAAGAGTCACTAATACTTCCAAAGCCCTCAAGACTAAATAAACAGCCCTCAATTCGTATATATGCTTATTTCCCACTTCTATAACAATTAATGTCATGTCTACCTTGAAACTGAAATAAAATAAGATTATACCAAGCTAAACCATCTTTTGCAATACAACTAAAGTACCAAATGCCAAATATAGAGAAGAAAACTGGGAATGTGTCAGACTTGTCATAGTTAGTGTTATCCATTTCCTCAGCACCTGTTTCCAAATGCCTTATTTCCTTTGGTCTAGACAGCAGGGAGGCTGGTCAGAGGCCAGTTGGCTGAAGCCACATATATTTCCGCCACTTTTCTGCCACACAGATAGCAAAAATGAATCTCGTAACTCAGCTAATACAACAGTTCATTGAAACCCAGCATAAAACATGTCTTTGGAAATAGAAGCAATGCTCACATTAAGCGCGTCTAGATGGTGAGGTATCCTGTTTCGAAAAAGATGTATTAAGAAAAGGAATCGTAAATTAGACGACTAAATACAATTTTCTAAGACTTCTCTAACATTGTACTGTGGAGACAACATTTCAGCAGAAAAGCTAAAAGAATTTCCAATGGAAAAAACAAGCAAATAAGTTTAAGATGAAGCCAAAGAATGAAATGAAACTGAACACTCATCTAGGAGGCTGGAAGGATGAAAACCAAGTCCCAACCATGATCAGGAACCTTTCTAATAAGTGGGAAACAGGACCTGCCCATACCTGAAATCTTTCCTGTAGACATTTTCTAACCTGAAGGTGGCCCCAGTGTCCAACTGAGGAAATACATATTCCAGGATGTGAAATTTGCTTTAGGAAATCCTTCATTACTATATTGCTCACTGTGTAACCAAAGGACTCTCACTTTTACCTGAAAAGCTAGATAATTTCTCTGAATTTTGTGTCATACATATTTGACTATATTTGTGCATTTGGTGACTCACAAAAAATATTATTTTAAAAGTTGATAAATGCTACCTTTAAGTGTGTGTGTGTGTGTTATAGAACACTATCAGCCTTAATGGGTGAATTCAATCCTTCAAAATGCAGTCTTTCAGAAGTCTTTATAGAAACTAAGCCATTATTGATTTCTACTCTCTGCCTCTCATTTTCTCTACCCAAGATACTTGCAGAAATGCAGTATGAAATTAGCACACAAGTGAATTTCACTTCAGAGGCGAAGCTCTTATATAAATATCCCTTTTGACTACCAAAGTAGGGCATATCAAGTTTATATGTCTTCTTTGGGATTAATGACAACATATGAGGCATGACTATTTTGTTTGCTTACACTGGGGAAAACAAATTTATAATAATAGTAATAATTAACATTTGTGTGACAGTTTAGAGGTCACAAAATGCTTTTAAAGACATTATGTCATTTGAGGGCCACAAGTCCCAACCAAGATGGGAAAGGGAAATGGAGCCTCAAAAAGTTTATAGTGCTGGGGTACAAGGGTAGTTCAGTGGTAGAATTCTTGCCTTCTTTGTGGGAGACCTGGGTTCAATTCCCGGTCCACACACTTTCCAAAAAAGAACAAAAAAAAAAAAAATTCAACAAATGGTGCTGCAATAATGGGATACTCACATGGAAAAATAATGAAGGTGACCCCGCCATACAGCATACAAAAAAAAAGTTTATAGTTCTATTAAATGGCAGAAGCAGAACTTGAACTCAGTTCCTCTGGTTCCAAATACTATTCTCTCTATACTTTGCAAAAGAAATTAATGTATTGGTGAAATATATATCTCAAACATGAAGGGGAGATGCAAGGATAAGTATTTATTTCTTCAGGAACAACCACACATAAAACAATAGAGAGTAAGCGGTTTTTAACAATGAATGTGCAATATGACTTTCCAGAGAAGGTAGATAATGCCACAAGGGCAGCTCCAGCATGCAGGGATAAAAATGGAGTTAATAAGGAAAAGAAGCTCACGGTATCTACCTGGAGAAACAAACTCATTCCATGACGCTGATGGTTCACAGTACAAGGACCGTGGCAGCATGCCGCTGGGCAGGGCATAGTTAACACAGATTCTTCAAGGACTCTGTCCCACAGCCAAGCCTCTAACTGGACTTTACAAGGACTTCTTTGTCTTGGGCCCCCTCCCAACACATGGGAAATCTCAGAACATCTCTTGCCACCGAGTGCAACTAAGCTGAGCCATTTGTATGGGCAGTCAGCTGCATGATGACATATTTCCGATACTTCTCAGTCCTGCAAACAGCCTATACTTTGTAAGAACTTGCTTTTATCTTTAATAAAAGATTAGGGGACTTTTTTTCCAATAATACCTTAAAATCCAGATGATATGAGAGAACTAAGTAATATCCAATGGAGCATAATTTCCTATGTTTTATCACCCAGCCAATTAGGCAATTTGATATGTCTGTGAACTGACAAGTCCAGAAGGACAAAATACTTCTCCATTTTAACCTGAGAAAGATACACAAGTATGTGTAATAAGAGGAGAATTGTTTGAGATTATCGACTCCAAGAAATACTAAATACAAATAAGTAAGCCACTTTTTAACGTTAGGAAAATAATAATGAGAGAGTACATGTAATCAATAAAAATGATCAAATCATATTTGTCTCCCCAAATCCTTTTTTGATGTTTAAAACATTATGGTTTAGTTCTCTTCCTTAAAGTAATTAATGGCCTCAAACCGGAAAATGCATCCAACTCTGAATAAAAATAAGTTCAAATAGCCTAGAGCTTTGCCATTTCTCCAGTTATTTCTTATAACAGAAATGCTGAATGCCACTAACAGGCACAAATTGGACTTTTAGACTCTCAGCTTGTCTATAAGGGCACATGAGGTAGACCAATTTCTAATTACATCTATTGTGAAAAAACAAATTAATTTCTTTCTAGATGTACACTTACAGGTATGTACATTCATAGACAAAGGAGTAGGAGGATACCTCTGCAGAGGGGATCAAGAGCAAAGGGAGGCTTTAATTTTCTGCCCCATTATTTACTGTTTTACATTGTTTTTTACTTCATATTTTTGAATTACATGAACGAAAACTCATTAAAGCTTTATTTGTATGATACAAAAGAAAGAAAGAAAATGAAAAAATTTTAAACAGTTGGTTCAAAGCAGGACCTCTGAAGATACAGAAACATGAATTAAATGATACATGATGTGCCATAGAAACGGAGGACAGAGTAGATGCTGCAGTGGATGAATAATTTTCAATTTAAGATAAGTGATATTAAGGCTTCCTCAAAGTGAAAAGGCAGGAGTGTCTTCCAAGATTTTCTTTACCAATCAATTCTGAAGAATTATGAATGGGAATGGGTTCTAGGATTGCCTCCTCTCTGAGGAAAATCAAGGTAGAAACCTTAACAGTCTCTTCTGTGTATTAAAAGAATCCATGGAGAGAAGTCTCAGGACTTTGTCCTCCCACTGAACTTTTGAAAAACCAGCTGCAACTGGAAGAAATATATTTCTCACAAAACAATAACCATTTTCTGGAATAGGAAAAGCAACCAATCAAGAAAAAAGCCACTTAGTAGTAGGAGGATCTCCTGGCGCCCGGCTGGCCCCTCTGTCCTCACCTCACCAGCCTGGCATGAAGCTGGCCCACATTTCCAGTGCAGGTCCCTGATCCTAGCTCCAGGGAGAGCAGAGTAGCCCTCGTGTACATACTGGAAGCATGTATGTCTGGTGATGGCCTGAGGGTCTCACTGTGCCAGAATCTGCCCTGCATGTAGAAGCTGGGACACAGCATGCTCCTGCAGAATGCTGTGGGAGAGCCGTCAAGCAGGAGTCGGAGGCAAGGAATTGCTGACTGTAGGACACACAGTGCAGGGCCCGGAACTATGGGAACTGCTTCCTAGGGAAGATGGAACATTCATATCCAAATAAACAGGGGAATTCTAGGGCCAGACATTCATACCCAAGACACAGAACATGCACAGAAAGGACCAAGGAGGCCCTTACGCTTTGGCCTGGAGCTATTCTAAAAACTGATTACACGGATAAGCTATGAAGGAGCGCACTCCCACAGGTCAATCTGCAAATACTAGGAAAGATGTTCTCTTTTTTCCCTACTTTTTTCTTTTTTATTAGCTCCTTGTATTCCAAGAAAGCTCTGTCATAACACTAGCTGGATGCAAGTAAGGAATAGACACTTCAGAGTTTAAATTCCAGCGATAACATATTAAAGTAGCAAATTATCTAGGTTTCAACAAAAGATTACACAACATACAAAGAAACAGGAAGTGATGGCCCAGGCAAAGGAGAAGATTAAGAACAGCATCAGACCTGGGGCATTGCAGACAAAGATTTTTCTTTAAAAAATGGTCTTAATTGCACTTGAAGCAGTAAAAGAAAACATAGACAAAAACCAAAGGAAAACAACAGATGAACACAAAGAGACTATCAATAGAGACAGGGAAATTATTAAAAGGAATAAAAAAAAAAAAAAGAGCTGAAAAGCACCATAACAGAAATAAAATATTGCCTAGAGGGTTTCAACAGCAAACTGGAGCTGGTAGAAAAAAGAATCAATGAACTTGAAAATAAGACAACTGAGCTCATCCAGTCTCAAGAACAGAAAGAAAAAATAAGGAAAAGTAAACAGAGCCTGAGGAACCTGTGGGACACCATCAAGAGTAAACAATATAATCACTGCTGGAGTCCCCAAAGGAGAAGAAAGAGAAAGGGGAAGAGAAAATATGAAAAATAATAATTTTCATTGCAAATTTAATGAAAAATATAAATATAAACATCCATGATGCTCAAAGAACTACAAAGAGGATAAACACAAATAAATTCACACCACATCATTTTATAATCAAACCATCAAATGCCAAAGATAGAGAAGTCTGAAAGCTGCAAGAGAGAAGCAACATGTCACAAAAAAGGCCTCAATAAGATTAAGTGCCAATCGGAAAGCATGGAGGTAAGAAGGCAGTGGAAAGACATATTTAAAGTGCTGAGAGAAAAAAAACTCGCCAACCAAGGATTCTTTATTCAGCAAAACTGTTTCAAAAAGCAAGTGAGGGAGCAGTGCAAGGGTAGAATTCTTGCCTGCTATGTGGGATACCAGGGTTTGATTCCAAGACCATGCACCTCCCAAAAAAAAAAAAAGAAAAAGAAAAAACAACAACCAAGGGTAGGGATTAAGACATTCCCAGATAAACAAACAAAAACTGAGAATTCATCACCACTAGAGTAGTCCTACAAGAAATGCTAAAGGGAGTTCTGCAGGTTGAAAGGAAAGGACTAGACAACTGACTGATGGCTCATGAAGAACTAAAGATTTCTAGTAAAGATAATGTTGTGGGTAAACATAAATACCTGTACTATTATATTTATAGTTGATAACTCCATTTCCTCCAGGATCTAAAAGTAAATGCATGAAATGCAAAGATAAATAAATGGTTTGGGACTCATAACATATAAACATAATTTGTGACAAGAGCTACATAAAGTTGGGGGACGGAGAGAGGGTAGGAACATAGTTTATGTATGCTATTCAAGTGAAGCTGGTATCAAAGCTAGCAAGATTGTTATAAATTTAATACTTTAATTTTAAACCCCATAGTAATTCCAAAGAAAATATCAGAGAATAGGCAAACTCATAGAAACAAAAAGTAGAGGAAAGTTTACTAGGGGTGGGGGATTGGGCAATGAGTTAATGCAAAATGAGTGCAGAGTTTCTGTTTCCGGTGAAGGGAAAGTTCTATTAATGGACGGTGGTGAGAGCACGGCAGCACTGTGAATGCGATTAATCCCACCGAATGGTATGCCTGAGAGGGACTGAGATGGAAAGATTTATGTTGCACATGTGTTTCCACAATTTAACAAAATAAAAGAGAAACTAAAGAAATATGACACTCTAGGAACTGTTTTGTAGCTGCTTGTTGAAGTGTGCTTTGAAAATTACTGCTTTTTTTCTTTATTATATCTTACAACTAAAAAAAGTTTTAAAAAAAGAGATACAACAATTAAATGCAACATATGATATTGGATAGGAGCTACGAATTGAGAAGAAAAGGCTCAAAAAAGATGTAAGCACATTAAAAATTGGAATATAGAATGTGAGCTTTATAGCAATGTTATATTTCCTGAACTTGATAACTGCACTTAAGCTGATGACATAAGTGAATACCCTTGTCCATTTCACAGGATATGTACATGAAAGTGCTATGTGTTCAGGGACTATATGTGCAACCTGCTCACAAATGTTCAGAAAATAAGTAGATGAGGTATAGACAGATAGATACATAGAAAAAGGATAGACAGATAGATAGAGATAGATACATAGATAGATAGTACAGAGAGAGTTATAGAGCTAGATACAGAAATAGACGATAGAAGGATAAAGCAAAGGTGGCAAAAAGGTCGAGGGATGGGGGATGTTGGAGTTTTCTGTATGGGGCTAGAATTATTTTTTTGACTGTCCTATAATTTTAAAATTATTTAAAAATCAAAAAATTAAAAAAAAAATAAGAATGTATTCCAAAACAAAGGTGAACCAGTCCAGATGTTGCTGGATAAACACCTAAAGTTTTCAGCTCTGGGGTCTAATTTCTCCCCCAGTATCAAAAGACAATTTCTCTTCATTTTTAAGTATAGAGAGTTATAGCAGCAGTTCTAGGTTTCTGTGTGCTAGATAAAATCTTAGAGTAAATGAATCTATATCTAAGCAGGGCAAAAAGTCAATGATCAGGCATGACAGAGTAAAACCTGAAGGAATGGCGAGGTGTGGAAAAGAGGAGTTTTCCCCTTGTCTGCAGTATATGGCTGATCCAGGAACATGATTTTAAATTCTAATGAAGCTCAGAAAGAAGCATTGGCCAAAAATGTCATCAGATGCAACAGAGTAGGAGCTGAAGAATATTCCAACTTACAAGAAAGTGGTCCCAGACTCTACACCAGTCAACCACTCCAAGTTACATTATGATGGCAAAGCTTCAGTTATTACTTCTAAAGAGAATGCCATCTCAATATGCCTTCTCACATACCACTAATTGTGTAAACTTTGAGGAGGATAACTATGACACTGCTTGGCAGAAAGTTTGAAGTTCTGCTTACCCTTTGACCCAGAAGTTCCTCTTTTAGGAATTTATTCTGAGGAAATAACCATGGATCTGCTCATCAAAGTACTATTTGCAGTAACCAAAATTAAGAAATATGCTAAGTTCCCCAAAACAAAGGAACAGTTACATAAATTATTATACAATCTGTGCAATTGTCATTAAAATTGATGCTAGGTTATAAAACTATATAATGATCTAGAGAGATGTTCATGAGACACTGTGAGAGCAGGGAGAAGAGAGGTTATAGAAATGGTATTCATAATGGGGTACGGTTTTTGACAAACATATGTGTTTAATATATATATGCTTGTAAGTATATACCCAAGCCATTAATAGTTATCTACAGATCCTAAGGAATTTTTATTTTCTTCTTTTAGCTTATCAATGTTAATTATATTTTTTATAGATATATATGTATTGCTTTTTCCATAAAAAAAATTTTGAAATAAAATTAAGGGAATAAATCATAAATCCACTTCTACCATCATGACTTTCCCAAACTTGAGTCCTTCATCTCCAACTGCCCACATCGCCAGTTCTCTCTCCTTACAGAAATGAACTCCATTTCTGGAATTACCCACTTCCATCACTGAAATTATTATTTCCCCAGTCAACCATACCATACCTAAAAACTTAAGATTTGAATAAGTGTATCAACATGGTTAAATGCTTGAAATTATACAAAGGTTTTAGAAAGACAATGAGTTGTAATGAATCTGTTTTATGGAATAAGATTGAATTTTTGGCGGAGGAAAATACTAAATAAACTGTGTCTTTTTGAACAGTGACTTGTGTTTTAAATTAAATATAACTCTAAACATAATAATGCATTTATAACAATTATGGGTACCATTTGTTCTTTCATATCATGGCTGACTAAAGCCAACTACCTTCAAGGCAGCAAGTCAAAACAATTAAATTAAAAGAGAAAGACAGAATAAGGGAGAAATCAATTTGGTGAGAGGTGATTCCTGTCATAAGTTCCTTAGATGAATGGCATATGTATTTTCTCTAATTAATGGCAAAATCTCTCTCACAAGCAGCTTCCAGATGCCTTACTTATTAACCTATAGCTAATCAGTCTCTGATTCATCATGTGTTCAGGAATGCTCTACTAACAGGCACACTTGCTAATTCATCACAAAAGAAATATTACCACCTACTTCACTGCCATAAAAAATATTTCAAACATGTTTAATTTCTTTCAGAGCCAGCTGTGGACATACATTCTTCCCCTAGGTAGGTCCCAACCAATTTAAAAGTATCCAAACATGAACTTACATCAACCCATGATCTAATATGATGAGTTTACCAAGGTCTTCAACAAACTGAATCATGTGCCAAGGGAAATACAACGAACAGACCATTCTGGAGAGAGGAGACGTGTGTCACACCTGTCAGTGGGAACCTGTTCCTCTGTAGCACTAGACAGCATCACAGAAGAAACCTTTATTAACTGGGAGACTTTGCTTAATTAACTCTTAAATTGTCAGAAATCTTATTAGTATTTTATTTGGTTTATTTTTATGAATGTTCTACCTAATTCCAGAAATAATTTACGTAGTTACTAATAAACTCCTGGCATTGAGGGAACATGAAAACTATTTTTGGAAATTTTTATCAAGCTAAGTTCTCCCTTATGTCCACTGGCGGGTTGAAGACCCTCCTTTATCACAGACTCCAAAAGCTGACTGTATCATAATTACCTCACCCTTCACCGCTGTTATGAAAGCTTACCTTTCCTGCTGATTCACAGTAAGAGGCTGGCTCACACAATGAATGCTTTCAACAAGAGTGCTCCTACCTTAAAAGTGACAGATGTATGTCATAAGTAGTAATGTATGTCTTGGAGTTCACACAATCTGTGGAAAGAAAAATGGCTATCCCAGACATAAGACCTAAAAATATTATCGAATTGATCCTGAAGCCCCGCTACTGAACTGACTTTGCAGAAGGGCTTTTTAATGTGACACCATCAGTCTGTGGACTCATGGAACCGACTCAGTGGAGCTCAGGGACCTTGACTACTCTCCAATCAAGATGTTGTTAAGGGTGTAAATCACCATCACTGCTGACTGCACTATAAAGGTCCTCTTTATTTCTTTCTGGATATTGCACTGTGAATAGTTCTACTTCTCCTAAGTAACTGACATGTTTTCAAGTTGCTGTCTCTATAAATTGAGTAACTAATCAAGTTTTCTGTTTTGCCCTGTCTGGTAGAAAACCTAAAGACATGTGAACCCCAGGTACACCACGTGACCTGACCACAACTACTCAATGATTTATAATTGTTCTTTCTTAATTCCATTTAATCCCTATCTTTCCATCCCTTTCATTTTCCTATTGTTCTCATTGATTTTGTATTCTTGTAGTTTATGTAACAACTATATGCCACCTTGAATCTTTTTAGCAACAAGGTAGAGTTCAACTAGGTAAATTTTACAAAAATTCTTCTAGAGCATTTGAAAATTATAGGCTCAACTGAACATACATCCTATTCTGTTCTGCAGCTGTGGGAAAATCAAGAAGGTACACACTGTCATGAATACAGTGAAGTATCAACTTGAGTAGTTAACCATGAAAATCTAGGAATTTCATGCAATTCAAATTTAAGGATAGTTTCAAGTTCATTCATTGAAATTACATTTCAATAAAACACTGGAAAACTCTATATCTTATAGCAGAAAAAAACAGCTAAAGCAATGTAGGTTTTAATGCAGAGAATATGAAAATCTGTAGAAACATTAGTCATGCTCACAATTGTTATAAAAATGTATTTAGCCCCCAAGTTCTGGCAACTACCATCTGAACATTAAGAAAAATAGAGGCAAAAAGAGACTGTATTAATTCCATCCTTACCTCAATTTCTTTTCAATTTTTTAATGTGAAGTGATTATAAATCTAAACTCACATTTAATTCACCAGAAAAGCACTACATTTTCATCTGATTATATCTAAGTTAGATCACGTTATAGTTTCATGTTTTACAATTAATAAGAATACTACATTAATCGAGCAGAAGATAAATTGAAGAGTTAGTTTTCTTTCTCTCTACAAATATCTCACCTAAAGTCATCAGAAAGTATCTCCCGCCTATAAAATCTGAGTCCATCACCATATAGAACCTCTGGTCATCACCTACATTTATTCAACCAGACTGTCATTTCTTACAAAATGATTCTGTTCTTTTGGTATTACATTAATTCTAGGTCATTAAATTTAAAATCTTGTTTCAATCTTGACCAAAATTTCTTTGGTGCCTCCACTCCATGTAAATTAATGTGAATTACTTGGTAAACTTTAATTTGATTCTCATTATTTTCCACAACTCAACATTTGCAAAAAAAAAATACTCCAAGTTTATCCATTAGCATCCATCAAGCATCTGTACGAAAAGGCTTTCAAACCTTGCTTGGGGTTCACATTTTTCCAAATATTCTCCCCAGAGGCAGTATGATCTTGTGAATCCAAGCAAGCCCAACAATTCAGCTTTGAGTTTCTCTCAGACTCAATCTCTCCCACATCATACACCCAATCACCTGATAGGTTTGTATAATATGAGAAATTTAACCTCAATTCCTTTCTGTGGTGACCTCATAATTTCCCTTGGAGTATTGAAGACCCAGATACTCAGTCATATGTGCCAAAGCAATTACAGAAGGGATTTATTTATTAAACATTAATCCCCTTGTCATGCAGAGTACCTAGAAAATCCCTCATGCACTTTTGCACTGAAACTTCACTGGAAACAAATTTTTCTAAGTCTCCAAAGACCTTTCCCTTGGCAAATCTGATAGGGCCTTCTTAAGTTTTCAATCTCCTTGACCTCTATGCTTCATTTAGCACTGTGAAATTTTCTTCTCGCATGGTTTCCCTGAGTGTTCTCTGTGTTCTACTACTGCTTTGTCTCATTTGCTGACTGCTGTTCTTGTTTGCCTCCACCCCCTTTGGCTGGCAACAGCTCCTAAGGTTCAAAACTTGGCTGTCTGCATTTCTCCTTCAGTTTTCACCACCGTGACACATAACCCACAGGCATTACCAAACCTTGCACGGCTGCCTCAAAACTCAATGTTCAAGGCCTGACTTTTCAAGCTGTGATCCCACCTCCAGTTACCCACTGGTCATCTCAGGCAATAATCGCTGACATCTGAAACATAACATCTCAAAACCTGAGCTCATTTTCTTTCCAACTCAGCAACTTGCATAACTCATTACTTGATAAACAGCCCCCTAACCCTTTCCCTACCTTTAGATGTACTATTCAAATCCATCCTAGATATTGCTGCCTAAGCAATTATCAATATCCATCCTTTTCAGTTCATTGCTCGTATTCAAGAACTTGTTGTACTTTCCTAATATCTACTGAGTCAAATTCATCACAAATTATCCACAGTCATGGCAGTTTCATCTTGACCAAGTCAGGTTGCTTGACAACCACCACACATGACTTATTATCATTTCAAAATCAGTGTTTTTGCACATTTCTTCCCTCACAACTGAAATGTCATCTCACTTCTGCCTGACAATGTATGTTTCTCTCTTCATGGTCAAGTTCAAAATTCAGTTCTTCTTTGAAATAATCCTTCCTCAGCTAGTTCCATACCTCTAGCACCACTCCCCTCATCATTCAATACTTAGGTATTCAAGTTGCACTGTTTTCTTTTTTTTCCACTTAAATTACTTGGCAAGAGATCTCAACTTGTGTCATATGTACATCTCTCCCTGGCAAGATTATAAGACTTATATTACTTGGCAAGTAATTTAAGTTATTAAATTATATTATTTCTTTTTTTATATTATTATTAATATTATATTATTTCTTTTTTATTATTATATAATAAAAATATATTATTTCTTTTTTTTCCACTTATATTACTTGGAAAGAGATCTCAACTTGTGTCATATGTACATCTCTCCCTGCCTAGATTATAAGACTCCTTGGAAGCAGGGAGTCTCTCTTATATAATCACATTTTAGTTCTTATGTAAGAAAATTTAGAACATTTTAGTTTTGTATGCAGTATAGTACTAGCAGATATCCATTAACAAGTTATTAATTAAGTAATTGGCATGGCTGACCAGTGCCATAGTCATATAAACAAATCCTCTGACTGCAATAAATACTATACATCCAACACACATTTCAATCTAGAGTCAAAAGAGATTCCATTTCCTTCAATAAAAAGTTTTGAATTATTCTATTACTTTTCCCTTTAAAAGGAGTTTTATTTCCTCTCTCATGTTTTCCCCTTAGTTTGTCCAACTGCTAGAAGGAAAAGAATCATTTCTTACTTAACCCAATTACGTCCTCCTGTCTGAGTTGGAATCCTTGTTTCCCCATCTGCTTTGCTCAGTATTATTCCCAAAGGCATGACAAAGTACATTCTCGAGGTCAGCTCAGGTCTTAGCGTAAGTCCCTAAAGTCTGAAAACCTAGAATGCAGTTCCACCAGCCACCCTAACACTCAAGAAGGAGCCTGAATTTCACTGAAAGATGTTTTTAGGTCAGCCCCTAAAAAGAGAAAAATAGAGAATTAGAATTTACTTTATCTTACCTATAGGATAGATTGAGGAAAAAACTATAGAGCTCTATATACCATTTCATGGAAATTTTTGAATTGGATAAATAACTGACCTGCACAAGATGTCCTGAGGGAAGATACTGACCTGATGGCTTCAGATTTTCTTGAAAGCCCTCTTAGGCTCTACCCAGCATTTGCTCCCTAACTCCTTGCTTTCAAGTCAGACTATCAAGTGCTGCACAGACTCACTTATACATCAAAAAGCCTCTGACATTTGTAGGGGCCCTTCCTTAAAGAAAAACATGTAGAGAACATTGGCCTGAACTGAGGCATCTTGGCTCTTTCCATTCACAGCTTTCAAGTAGGACAACTCACAAAACAGAATCAACCCGAGTATGAAGTTGCTCTGCACGCTGCTCCTTTCTGGCACATTCCCCAACACTGCCAGAACCAAGAGATATTAATATGCAATTGGTAAGTATTAAAAGTCAGAAGGATATGGACAGTTACCGAATGCACTGTGGTGGACAGAGAGTTGAAAAATGTCAAGACAAGGCACTACAGTAGTTCTTGGGAATTTTTATCACCATCGTAATAGGTGAGATAAAATCATGATAAAAAATTTAACATGAGATGAAAAACATGCAAGTCACTAATTCACACTGAATCGTGGTGAAATTTTTACCAAGAATAGTTACCAGCAAGTACTTTGTTTTGAACCATAATTCAGAGTAGGCCTCAGGGCAAAGAAAATGTATTCATTTTGTTATGTCTTCTCTTTTGAAAGTGATCTTTGGGTTATAAACAAAACTACAAGGCCAAAAATTTCAGTCTTGAACTTTTACAAAGAATCCCAACATAAATACAATATCAATGAGACTTTTCTATAATTAGGGGAAAAGCACTAGCATAACACAAAAGATGTACCTAATGAAAGCAAATTTCACATTTAAAATACAAAAGCGATAGTGTACATTGAAGATATAAAGACAATCACTGCTAAGGACATAACATGAAAGCTCAAATGCCAGTTGGTATTAGTAATGAAAATATGATCCTATAAGTGCAATACTGAACACAGGTCCACAGACAGGACAAACCCTACTGCTGCTCCCAAAAGAATAGCTAACATTAATCAGAACATACATGGGCCATGACATACACATTTCCCACTTCTCGGAGTTCCCAATAACTGTATAGTGTGAAATGCTGTTTTTATCAAGTCTTAAAAAATGTATGTTGTAATTCTTTTCATTTAGTTTGAATTTTTATACTTTGAAGCAGTTTTCTTTCCCTCCCATTAACTCCAACTTAAATTCTGCTTTTCTTTCTAGTGTAAGTTTTAATAGGGCTTTGTGTAATACATACTCACAATGTGCTGTAAAGTATACTGGTAACTTTTCTGGAAATACTACCACCCATACTTCTGAGAACAGAGACATCTAATTAGAAGAATGTAATCAATCCATGTAATCTATCTTCACAACTCAGGGTAAGAGCATAACCCAGCTCAAATCTTGGCTCTGCCCTTAACTAGCCATATGACTTTGAGAAGTTACTGTTATTTAACCTCACCAAGAGCCATTTTTTTTTAAGAGCTGGTGATAATGATTAAAAATAATAATAATAAAACTCACCTCACAGTGTTCTTATGAAGATTCAGAGAGAATGAATAGAATGTACAACAACATAGTCCCTGGCACATAAGAAATGCTGCCCAATTTTGAAGTATTATTAACATAGGTTAGGGTACCAGGTCTACCATTTACTCATAACCTTAAACTTCCTCATCTGTAAAATGGAAATAATAACACTAACCATTCAGATAGTTATAAAGACCAATTGAGACAATGTCAATGAAAATACTATTTACTTGCATAGCTATACACAAATGTAAAATAATATTATTCTAACCAGTTTAATAAGTTGGGTGTTTTCTGAATTTCATAACCAAAGACAATATATAATGTTCAACCAGACTTTGTACAAAATTAAAGAAAGCACATGCAATGATGTTTGTTGGGTGTTTCTGTGTTTCAATATAGCACAAAAAAATGTGCATCCTAAGGGAGAAATATTAAGTCTCCAAAGCAAGTGATCTTTTGACAATGCAATGCAAAGCATTCATCAGCTGGTAAGTAGGAAAGCTTTGTCCTGTACATTCAATGCGTCTGTTTGGTCTTCTGACCACTTGCAAGAGAATCCACAAGGAGTGCTTTTACAAAACACTACAGAGTCCCACCCCAACTTACTTAATCAAAACCTCTCAGAGCAAAGTCCAAAAATCTGAATAATTAACAAGAACTTTAAGTGATTCTGACACCCATCCAAGTTTAAGAATTGCTGCTTCGAAGTTTTGCTAATGACAGCTATGAAACGTCCTAAACACGGCTAGCACTTGTCACTATGGAAAACTGTTTAACAGAAAACAAAGGAGGAAACAGATCCTACCCCTAAATTTTAATCTGATAAGCACAAATTTTTAAATGGCCAGAATAGATGAAGTTGAAAGAAAGTGAGATTTAACTTTTCTTTAAATACATCTTTTCAATGATATGTCAGAGAGTAACAAGAATTCTTTTACAGCTGTTCATTACTGAGTAGTCAGGTTCCTTAGTGCTCTAGATAAACTGACTTCATTACCCTTAACACTTGCCCCCTTACCTGTACCTGTCAGTTGAAAATCAGGATACTTCTAAGGTTCAACAATTCATCAAGCCCCAGATTTCACTGAAATTGTCTGAAATATGACCAAAGCTAGAGACGTCTAATCAGTACAGGCGATCTGCCTTCACACCGCACAGGTGAACTCGTGTGGGATATCCACACAGAACACTGCCAATACCAACCAGCCACACTCACACCAGTTCTTTCAATCCAAAAGGTCACGGAAGGGGTGCACAGGTGGTTCAGTGGTAGAATGCTCGCCTTCCCTTCCATACCACACACCCTCCCCCAAAAATAGGAAAAGTTCACGGGAGCCAAAACGGGTTCAAAAAGAACATGCCATGCCAAGAAAGCCTCATTTATTTTTTTGATTGAACGACTGCATCATTTATCTTTAATTAAAGCAAAATATCTAAATCTAACTTGTGGATAAGATGGAGAAAAGTGAGTGGTACTTTGGTTTCTAAAGGCAATGCTTAAGGCTTTTGTTCATCAAGGAATGCAGAGAATGGCATTTGTATGTCACACTGAGGTACACAAAGGAATGTGCTTGACAACTTGAGTCCAGTGAAGCCCTGCCCAAGCGTCTTTAATCCACTGCTGCAAGATACAAGTTGGGAAGGTGGCCCTAAGGAAAATTACTCCACGACTGAATAATGGCCCAAATGGATTCCCTCCTGAGGGCACCCATGTGATAACTAGCAATGAGAGAGGTAGGTGGGCAGGTAGTTTCACAAACTACAGCAATTAAGTCCAGAAAACAAGAGATGGTGACTCAAGAACAATGTGGAACTAACTGGAAACAAGAAGCAAATCACAAAGTGTAAGAATACTGATATATGCAAGAATAGAATGGGGAGCAAAAGCGCAGGGGGAGCCAACAAGGTTTCTAAGACAGGTGAGTCATCATTCTAGTTTAAATGCAAACACTCCAACAGACATAAATGTGGTTATTTGATGAACCATGTATCTGTTTAAAGAAATAATATACCCTCTCTTTCACATTGTTAGCAATGACTTGGAGGAAAATAGAACATACTTTATAAAAACATCAAGTCATCCAAAGCTGAAAGATGTCACAAATCCCTCTTATTTTCAAGGACTCTTAAGTGGAAGAAGAAATAATTGTATTATCAGAGGAACAACTAATGCCAAAGGGTCAAAATCACAGGAAGGTTGACTTTGATCGAATATAACAAAGGGCATTTTAGCAATTAGAACTGTCCACAAATGGAATGAAGCAGTGAAAAGCAATGAGTTCTCTGTCCCTAGCAGTGTGAATTATGATCAGTCAGAAAAAATCATAGCAAGGATTTCTGCTTTGGCGGGAGAAAGTAGCAGACTCTTAACATCACTTTGTACTCAAATTCTATAATAAATACTTTTGGTAGAAACCAAATTTTTTTACCATTAAAGGAGTAGTGATGAATCTGGCAAAGAGAAGAACATCTAAAATGATTACAGACTAAATTACAAGTAGAAGCCCTTTATTTCCATTCTGGGAAATACAGCTGATAGAAGCTTATTTTTTACCTATGACATCATAGTAGTACTAGCATTACTCCTATTATCCTTATCACAGTTGGTTAAAATTCCCAACAGATGTTTACAGACTTTAGAAGTTAAAGGAAAAGAAAAACTCTATTCCTGAAAGCTGACTGCTGAGAAAATTCTATTAGGATTGTTCATTCTCCTCATTTAGCATGAGGAAGGAAAAAGAGGAGGAATCTGCAGCAGAGGACTATAAAAAGCTCACCAAGCACTTGTGTCTGGAAGGATGACACCCTTGCCCAGCATGGGATCGGTTTACACTGAACTCTGCAGGGAAGCTCCCTAGGACCTGGATTGCATGCAAACCCAGTGGAAATTTTTGTAGAAGAAAAGTAATCTAAGTTTCATACACAACTTGATTTGAGCTCCCATTTCTGTAAAGAGCAATATATTCTTAATGGGTATAATTTAATGAGCTTCATCACTGAGTCTTAAGGAAAGAAAATGGGGATCATATAGCAGTAACATTTACTCAAAAGCCACTTCTTCCACAGCCTAATATTTCTTTCCCTACAAATGAGTAATGATGCTATGGACTTCCATGTAGGAGAGACGAGTGGCCTTCACACCCTATCCTGCCAAGATATTACTGTCTTTCCACCCACTAAGGCCAAGATACTCAAAGTAATTGAGGCAGAACTTGTTCAGCCCTGTGTGACTCTGATAACAAGACAGAGAAGCTCCCACTGAGAGTTAAATGTCAGGATTGCACACGTTTCAGCTGCTGCAGACACTTTGCATCTAGATCATTCTCCTGTGCCAGGATACATCTCCATAAAAAAAGCACACCAAGATAGAAATGGGGTTTTCATTAAACTGCCTCCTAAGGCAATGAAAGAGAAATGAGGATCAGGGAAGGAGAGAAAGAGAGGAAGAGAGGTTGCAATGATGTCAAAGAGAAATGAAACAAGCTGGAAGAGCTGTGGTCACTGTCTGTTGAGGCACTGAGGCAGATAAACAGCTTCATGTTATCTTAAAAGAAGAGGATTATACCTGTTCACATATGCATGACAGGAGACGTGGTAAGTATTTCTGCAACAGAGCTTTGCTTGTCAAACTTATAAACCACCTACATTTGGCATTGTCAGATCTTCACTTTTAATGTAATGGTCCCTATTTATTTGCATATTTTAAAAATTCAGTCATTGATCATGGGTGTTCCACTCCTTATACAAATTAATCTGGCTCTGGTTCAGTTAAAATCAGCATTAGTTCTGCTCTTTTCTCGTAACTCAGCTGCTGTCCACTTGCCCTACAATATACTGCCCTAACCACACAGGTTATTTTCTGGTTTTCCACACGGTTCACTTAAAACTTTACCAAAACCATGGCTACTTTTTCTTTCCTGAGAACTCAGATCAGTTTTCCATTTCTTTTCTGTTCAGATCCCAAATCAAGATTTTGAAGACCTTTTAACAGGTTTCATCTAAAAGAAGAAATTGTTTTACTTTTCAAAACTTATACAAATAACTGAGATCATGTAAGTAAAGGAGACAAGACACAACCTGAATCATGCAGATATCTCTTTTAGAAAATTTAAAAAAATAAGTCAAAGGTTCCTTACCACCAGTTACTGATTTTGCATATTTTTCAAGGCAAATTAACAGTCCATATATCATCGACAATACTGAGTATTGTTAATGGACTGTCAATTCTAAGAGAGGACACACGATATTTACTATGCCACTATAATCCCTCAAATGTTTTTTAAAAAGATTGAATCTACTACAGCATTAGATGCATGTAAACACCTAATGCAATGCGTATTTTATATCAAGGGGTAGATTTCCATAACACATTATATTTAACAGACACATCATTAAACCTCAATTATCAAGTCTCATAATGAGGAGTTCAAACTTTTATATTCCAATCAGTAAGAGATGATAATTGCACCACAGTCCACTTTATAAGAAAAGTTTCAAAGAACAATGAAATATAAATCTAGAAGGGGCTTTAGAGATCAGCTAGAGTCCAACTTCCTTGTTTTATAAAAAAGAAAGTTGGGGCTCAGATTGGTTATCCACACTAAGAAAGGTTTAAAACCACTTACTAGGGCCTCCTGACTCCCACCTAATATTCCAGGCCTCCTGACTCCCACCCTAATACTACTTGTTTGTCATGTTGCCCTTCAAAACCAAAAATCAGACACCCTTTTCATGCAATCATTCTTCAACATCGTATTAAATAAGCAGTCGGGCTGAGATCCCATACTGAGGCCCTAAAGTAGAACCTGGAACTGCAATTTCAGGCCTACTTCAGAATCTTCTGGGCCAACACAGCTCTAGCTTCTGCTTTGTAGGTAGCATCTACTGTCCAACTTCAAGTAAGAACAGTGCACTCAAACAGCAATAAGGAAATAAAATTGGGGGAGAGACAGGTGTCCCTTAGATTTGTGTTCTGCCTGAAATTCCCAAACACTCACTTATTTGAATATTCAACCACTCAGTAAAACTATCATATTTAGTTAACTTTACCCTTTTTATTTATTTGCAATGGGCTCTTCCTATTAATAAACATTGTGTAATATGAGAATTAGGCAAAATAACTTTATATGGACTTATGTGACCATTTTCACAGAGAGGGTCTTTTTAAAGGGAAAAACAAATTTTAAAATTAGCCTTGACCTGAAGCTCATACCTCAAATGAAAATTAACTCAAAATGAACAACTGATTTAAATAAAAGTGTAAAACTTTTAGAAGATAAAACAGGAGAAAATCTTCAAGACCTAAGACTAACAAAGGGCTCTTACACATGACACCAAAAGCACGATCCATGAAAGAAAAAAAAATGAATGGACTTCACCAAACTTTAAAAATTTTCCTTTACAACAGACTATGCTAAAAGGATGAAAAAAAGATAAGCTACAGACTAGGAGAAAATATTGGCAAGTAACAAATTTAACAAAGGATCCATATCTAGAATATATGCAGAACTCTCAAAACAACAGTAAAATATGGCCAATTTAATAAGCAGATGGAAAAAAGACAAGAAGAGATGCTTCACTGAAGAGGAGATATGGATGGCAAAGAAGCACATTAAAAGATATTCAGTATGGTTGCCATTATGGAAATACAAATTAGGACCACAAAAACATACCACTACAAAAAACCAACTTAAAGACTAAATAGTGAGAATACCAAACGCTACTGAAAATGCAGAGAAACAGGATCACTTATGCATTAAAGGTAGGAATATAAAACAGCACAGCCACTCTGAAAAACAGTTTGGCAGTTTCTAAAAAACGAAACATACATTTGCCGTATGACTCAGCAATTGTACTTCCAGGCATTTATCCCAGAAAAACAAAAACTTATGTCCATGCAAAAACTTGCACACAATTGTTCATAGCTGCTTTATTTGTAATAGTCTAAAACAGGAAATGGCCAAAATGTCCCTCAAAAGGTGAATGGTTAAACTGTGGTACATCCACACCATGGACTATTACTTGGCAATGAAAAGGAATGGACTACTGACACATACAAAAACTTGTATGGATCTCAAGGGTATTATGCTTAGCAGGAAAAAAAGTAGCCAGATTAAAAGGTCATATACTGTATGATAAAACAAAAGAGATGGAAAACAGATTAGTAGTTGCCAAGGGTTAGTTGTGATGGAGTTGACGAGGGGTGGGTACGAAAGTGGGACTATAAAAAGGCAGCAGGAAAATTTTTGTGGTGATACAGCTATTCTTTATCTTGATTGTGCATGCAATAAAACAACATACTGTATCTATGTATTGTAGTAACATCAATTTCCTAGTCATAATATTATATTATAATTATATGTAAGTTGTAACCATAGAGGAAAACGGAGAGAAAGGTATATGGGGCCTCTCTATAGTATCTTTTGCAAATTCCTGTAAATCTATACTTATTTCAAAATAAAGTCAAAAAAAAAAACTTTTGCCCCACTGCAGGATTACTCCAGACTAACTGTAGCCTTAAAGTTGTTGCTTCTTAGACAGCTGATTGCCATATTCTTTCCCCTTGGATAGGCCCACTACCTGTACATAGAGCTCACTTGTTCACTAACTGTTGTGGAAACCTTAATCCCATTGCCTGTGCTTCTCACTTTGCTATTCTAGAGTCTCTTAGCCTCCGAGGAGTTTGGCAGACACATCTCATGGATTTGACAACAGTAACTCATTACTCTCACTCTTATTTGGAATTATGGTTTCGGAAAATAGGAAAAATCTTTCCACTGTTCAAAAGTTTAATGTTGCTAAAACATGGTCACTGCTGTGGTAAATTCAAGATTATGTCAGAATTAGGAAGCCACAGCCCAATATAGGAAGGAAATGTGGTGTGGTAGAGAAAATATTTGTTTGAGTGCTAGGGGCCGAAGTTAACTGTGCATGCCACCTTGGGCAAGTCACTTTTCCTCAGTTAACCAGGAGGTTTGTATAGATAATTTGTGATATGTCTGCCTGCCATGAAATACTGCTGCTCCCAAAGCAGTGACGGAGAAAAGAGAGCCAATTTTTTGAGAAAAAAATCTTGTTACCTTGAAACCTTGAAAGGCAGAAAATAAGCTCTAAAATATGCTCTACATTTAGCCATCACTCCCTGTCACCATTATTTTAAAGTAAATAATGATAGCCAGTTTGAACAATTCCCAAATAGAAAGGAAAATTTTCAGGAAATATCGTAGAGAGAAAGTGACAAATCTTTCCAAGGCACTGCGCCAACTACAACTCCAGTTTAAATGACCCTTTGCTCAAGACAAAACTGTTCTTTGGGGAGCTGTACTTTGGACTTATCTTCCCTGTTCATTTGATTCATTCATATACTCACTCTTGTGACAGCTCAGGGCAACTCAGAAAAGGACTGTCCTGCCATTGGCAACAACTAAAGACATTTCCTGTGCTTGCATCCCTCGGGGCCATTCCTGCTGTTGCAAAGAAAGAATTTTAAAGAATTTTTTATTCCAATCAAGGAAGGAAGCAAAAGGTCCTAGGCTTTTGAATGAGCTGAGGACATTTCTCCAAAGAAATCAGTGAAGGATAATGAAGAGTCATTTGGCCCTTAGTGGACATTTTGGAATAAAAAAAACAGAATCTCCAGCAACCCACTTTGGGGTTTTTGTTTTATTTTGTATTTATTTCCTCTCTGTTTTATTTGTGACCATCTGGCACAGCTCTTTTCTGGCAGCTTTTTTCCTTATTCACTAATTTATCTAATTTCATGTGACCTAAAGTAACTTAGAGTAAGAGAATATGAGAGCTGAAAGAAAATTCAAAGATTGCCTACACCAGCGCTCATTCAGTGAAGCCCAGAACCTTACATGGTGTGCCCAGGGTCAAAGATCTGGTAAGGGGCACATATTGGACTAGAACAGCACTTCCGGAGGGCCAGCCCAGTGCTCTATCATGGAACCACCCTTGTTCCTTCCAGGGAAGGAAAAAACTCTATAGCGCTTGCTAATCAGAGCCTCAAACTCTTCCAAAGCTATGAATGGCATTTGAGAACTTAACTTCTGACACTGTACTTATGCAGAAATATTCTGGTGAGCCCCAATCCTTGGCAAACTGTTTTAACTCTTTATCTGAATGGACTCGGAAGATAGTCTATACCCTTTTTAATGAGCAGTCTTATATAGTACATATTTATTGAAAGCTTTTAATAAGCCAGTCACCAAGCACTTTATGTTGATCATCTCATTTAATCACAACAATCTCAGGAGTGAGACAGAGAAATTTTTCAAGTAATTAAGACTTAGAATACAAAACTCAAGGTTGCACACCCAATCCAAGCTCGTCTGATTCCACAGCCAGGGTTTAACCAATATACATTCCAGAACTACAGGCCTCCTAATGACTAGGCTACTCTTTTGAAACGTTATGCTAATTTTTCTTTATCAATATAGATGTCTGGACTTCTCAATCCAATATTCAGTTGAAGGAGCAAGTAGACTTTAGGCCAATGTACACTACAGTTATCACAATGGGCACCACCTTGTGAGGAAACATGTCAAGAACAATGTAATAAGACTGAGCTTTTATGGATACTGAACGAGCTTTTCACTCTGTGGGCTGAAACTAATGATGAACCAAACTATGTGTGCTCAAAAGAGACACCCAGTCATTTTGATACTTGACCCACTGTAAGAATCAGGGTGATCAGGATGAGTCTCCTCACAAATAAGCTAGCAAACTTATGCTGTTTTCTGCATCTCTGCCCTGTTTTAAGGATTTAAAATCAACTCATTGCATTGTACCCTACCACAGAGAAGAAGGGGCATCTTTTCTCATCAGCCATGTATGCAGAGGTAGACCAGTGCAGTGAGCAAGCCACTTACCAGCTGCATATCTTGAGTGATTTACTCAACTCTCTTCATCTCCTCATCTGTAAAATAGTTAATAATTATATCTATCTCGGAGGGTTGTTATGAAGACTAAATGAGATAATACATATTAAGCCCTCTCAGAAGAGTACCCAATGTAAGTGTCAACTACTCTTATTGTGGTAGTGGCAGAATAATCACAAAATGGGAGTGACCCTCCTGCCATAAATCAGCATGATATTTAAGGACTGTCAAGAAGAACAGTCCTGTATTAACGATTGTAAACTAAAATTATTACTTTTGGATGCATTCTCCAAAAGTCAACTTGTTCATATCAGTTCTTGACACCACTATATCTAATAGGTAATTACCCCAGTGGGATCTGTTGTTCCACGCCATAAAAGCCACTGAAACATTTTTCACAGTTTTCTGTAGTTGTGAAAAATTTTCAGTAATACTTTCTTTGAAACTTTTGCAGCCCAAGTCATGTTTTATGATGTGGAACTCTGCAGACTAATGCTTGAGCATACGCTGAAGCTGACCCAATAGCCCTTTAAAGAAAATCCTGGCTTTCCTACAGGTAACCCAGTAGTCTTTTTCAGTGCTGATACAGCTTTCCTTTCAGACAAGAATCCAAATTAGAGCCTCAGTTTTCTCAAGAGATGATCAACTTTAACTATCTGCTTAACAGGAAGCCCACTTGTGCAGTAGTGAAGCACATGCTCATTAGAGCCAGAGGGATCTGTATTTGAATCCTGCCAGTTAGCAGATAGATGATCCTTTGTAAGTCATTTAACCTCAGTGAGTTTCACTTTCCCCATTGCAAAATGGGAATAATAACGGTACCTTCCTCACTGGGCTCTTAGAAGGACTAAAGAAGATAATGGATATAAAGTACTCAGTAATCAACAACAAGAACAACCATCATTATTACAGGGAAACACTCTCAAGCACAACACAGAGCACGAGTGTGTCTACTACTCAACTCTTACCAAAAGTATGAGTGAGAGAACTGATATTTACAGGAGAAGAACCTCTAATCTGAATACTCTAAAAAACACCTCCCTGGATAGAGTAGAACCACTAAAAGACGATATATTTGCATTTAGTTAACTTAGATTCTTCAATCATTATAAAGCATCATGACAGACTAGAAAGAACATGGGCCCTAGGACCAGACAAGTTGTTGGTCTCAACTGCAGACTTATCCATTACCACCTATGTGACCTTGTAGAGACTCTTCAAGGTTGAGTTTCCTTATCATTAAACGTATAATGGTATCTCTAAATGTTAATTGTAATAATGAAAGGAGGATGTTTACACGGGTTAAATAAAATGAATCATTCATGCAGAGTCCCTAGTAGACACACAACAAATGTCAGCCCCCTTGCAGTTCTCCTTTCTTTTTTTTTTTTTTTTGGCATGGGCAGGCTCCAGGAATTGAACCCAGGTCTCTGGTGTGGCAGGTGAGCCACCATCACACCACCCTGCAGTTAGCTTTTACATTATCATATAGCTATAAAATTCTGTTGAGAACATTATCCTCAATTATTCTTATTGTCCCTTATTTAAACCACAAGGTAAAGCATTCTTTTTAGAATACAATCCTAGTAAAATCTTTACTTCCCCTTAGCACACTTTCCCTGTTCTGATAAGAAATTATGTAACTTATGGAGACTCCCTTTTTATCTTGGCTGCCAGGAAGCTCAGAGACCATTAAACTCAACTCTAGGAAAGATATTAACCCGAGGGGTGCTGCATATTGTGTCATCTTCCTGGTTTTTACTTCTACTTTCATCCACATTTCATTATTGCAAGATACCTCAAATCTTTAATAGAATGTAGGAAGTTAGTAACTACCCAAATAATTAGTTTAAATCTAGGGAAAGATATGGCATTAAGTATTATGATAAAAGCACCAGACTTCTTGGGATGTTAAGCCTACCTACTTCTCACAACTGCATTCCCGCTTTGGGCAATTCACTTAACCTTTCAGATCTTATTTTCCCATGTCAAGAAGAAATAATAATCTCTACAGAACTGTCATAATCATTTACGGATACAAGCGTATTTTGTAACGTCAGGTACTATATAGAGGAGAGGTACTATTATTTTTATAATCAGAGAAGTAGTGAGTGTTCAAACAAGTGAAGGTGCACACATACAGTTAGACTATGGTGCAGCCGAGGGCCCCTGCAGGCAAACATAAAAGATGTGTGGTGATGGGGACCCAAAGTACCTTACTTGAAAGTGCTATCAGAACTCCTTGAAAAAGAAACAACATGGAGGAAATGAAAATTAACACCTCAGGGGACAATGCCAATTCAATAAATATCTTGAGCAAATTTGTTGCTTATTCTCTAATCTAAATTGATTTGCTTAGAGAACAGTGTTAATGAGACTATGGTTTGTTCTCCACGAGCCTGTAAGCTGAAGCCCTCCCTCTTACCAGACCCACCACAAAAGCAGGTTATGGGAGACAAGGGGACTTAGAAATTGGGAACCCAACATCTCTCCTGTATGCCCTACCTGTATGATAGCAGATGTAACACATCAACTGGTACACTCAAAAGCACTCAAAAGGTTTTAATGTAATTCAGAGAGAGGGGTTTTAAAAAAAAAGCTAAATTTGGTCTAGAACTGAGCAGCTCTTAATAATAGGCAGGGTGGGCGTTTCTCCATTTTTAGAATAGTTTGCTGACTTATTCTAGGAGTTCAAATGCTCGTACAGTATCTCTAAGTCTTTTATTTCAGAAACCCATCACCCTCACTAACAGTACCACAGCTATCTGCCAGTGGAGGCTGGTTATGCTGGAAGGATGATGAGGCAGGAGCTGAAGCTGAAAGTCACGGGTTCAAAACCCAGATTTGCTCCTTGCTAATGTGAGAATGAGGTCCAGTCACTTAATGATAATAACTAACAAACACTGGGCCTTATTATTTGTAGTGTCCTCTGAAAGACTCACATCCTCTTTAATCCTCACAGAAACTTCAACCACCTTATTTTACTGATAATGGGTCCTGGGACAGTAAAGCAACTTGCCCACGTCAAAAAGCTAGTAAGCTGCACACTGGGATACGAACTCAGACCATGAATCCAAGGCTGTGATCCTAACCACTGCACTGACGGTGCTTTTGTAAACGTTACCTGCAAAATAAGGGAATGACAAAACTGATGCTATTTCTCCCAGTTGTTATGAACATCAAAGAAAATCATGGAGGAAGCGTGAAGTACTATACAAATGTTTTATGTTCGGCAGGTATTTCTTAATACCAACCACTTGTTGGGAAGGACAAGCAATGTAATATGCCCAAAAAAGAAGAAGTTACTTCTACTGCATATTCTGTACTCAGAAAAAGAAACCCCCCCCAAAAAAAAAAAAATCTTTTTAAAAGGCATCGTGAAGATGAGTGACTGCTGTATAAGAGCCGCCACGGCCAAGCTGATGAGCAACGGGAAAAGCCCGTTCAGAATCTGCCCACACCCTTCAAAAAGATACAACTGTCACCTCAACTGCTGGAATTTCAAATACAGTAAAAGCTATTATCTGCTCTGCTCATCCATTTCCAAGGCAACACACTTTCAAAGGAGTTTTCTCTAGGATTCAGTTGACTTTAGACCAATCAAGTGGAAAGCAACTATTCATAGCTGTAATTTGCTAATTTTGAATACACCAGGCTTTGGAGAAATGAATGATGGAAGCAAATGCTCCTCATTTTTAGCCCCACTGCTCCAGTATTCCAGCTTCGTGATACAGTATAAAGAGTGCCAAACCAGGAGTCCAAAGACCTTGTCCTACTCCCGACAGGATGTGTGACCCCAGGCAAGTTTCCTGGCCACTGGGAAACTGTGATATATATTTCTAAAACAGAAATAATACTGGCTCTAGTCATATCAAGAGTTATGAGACAATTAAGATACGGTATATGACAAGGCATTTATATGTCATATAGGACTACATAAAAACAAAATGTTCTTGGCATATTAGTCGACTCAGCTCAGTCAACTCCATAAATGCACTTTGAGTTGTGTACAAAGGGCCCAGGGAAAACCTGTATTGCCATCCAACAAAACATTGATGGAAAATATAACTTGAAACAAAAGGGAAAAAAGCAAAATGTGAAAAGTGGTATAAACTAAAAATATTTTTTATTATACTCAATGAGGCTCTCCTGGGTCCTTTTCTGATTTCTTTTTAGGGATAACACACATTTCCTGATCACAGACTTCAAAAGCACAGTTAACAAAAATACACTCGGTACTTTGTACATAAAGGTTTCAAAAGTCCCCAAACTAAGCAAAATCTTTCTTTGCATCACAAATTTCTCTTCTTGCCCTGGCTAGAGTAGAATAAGTTAACAAACTAAAACCAAAGTATAACTCATCCTGGTGAAGATACCATTACCCACTCCGGTAATATAGGTAAAGCCATTCTGAAAGAAAGTCATCGAGTAAGCAGAAGAGGGGCTGAGATTTTGCACCCTCTTGACCCTGTCATTCGATCTTCCTTGCCTTTGTCACATCATGTGAGGCACAGCTAGTAGCTGTGGATGATTTAAAGTCAATACTACTGAAACATTCACCCAGAAAGGTTTGCCCCTCCAACCTTCTACGCGCATAGTTGAATCGATGTCCTCAAGGGATCATCTTGACCTTCAGGAGGGTATTACCTCAAAGCAGGAGAAAACCACGGAGTTACTAGAAAAGGTAGGAATGCCCCTCCAAGGTCAATGCCAAAGCTTCTGCTGAGGCTCACAGACTGTTCAAAGACAAGTGCTTTACATGACACACTGATATGACAGGAAGCAATATTCACAGTAAAGAAGGCAACAACATATGGCAGAAGTTGGGGGGGGGGGCTGGTTTCCTCTACCTAATTTATAGACTTAGATAGAGGAAAAACCATTAAGTTGGTAAGCAAGAAGTTCTATTTAAACTCAGGTAAAAAACTGAAGGTTTAACCTACTGAGTACCTTAAAGACAGATGTGCTTTTATCATGCATTTGGCATCCTGAATGCATATTATTCACTTGAAGTTGATACCCTTCAATTTTTCAAAAATTAATCAAAGAACATAGAATTATTTTCTAGGTCAAACTTTTCTCGGTGAGGAGGCCTTCCCTACGCAGGCACTGTGGACAGCTTGTTTTAAACAAGCACACTCATACTTACGATATTCCTCCTAGCACAGAACTTCTTTGTTGTTCTCCTTCTTCTTCTTTTTACCTCCTGTGCTCTTGTCTTTGCCTTCAGATTATTTCTTTCTCATCCTTCACATCTCAGAGAAGCCTTTCCTGACCTCCCTAACTTGGTCAATTCCCACTCATGATGAGATTGACCATGGGCCTCTACAGCACAGCACTTACCACAGGTGCCATTTAACATTAATTTGCAGGAGTGTTTGATGACTGTGTCTCCCAACAGACTGTAAGCTTCCTGAGGGTAGGAAAAGTCTTTACTTTTGCTCACTGTCTATCACCAGCATCTAGCACAGTACTTGGTACACTAAATAAATATGTTAGATGAAAAGATGCATAAATGGATGAGACACTTCATCTTCCCTAATACTGATGTGATCCTGGGGTTAACAGAGATATTGTCCCCCAGGGTCCTCAGCATTGAATAACTTTTCCATGGCTTCATTTGGTCAGGATGAACAGGTTGGCCAGGCTAAGGGCTTCTGAGAGCAGGGGCCTTGAGTGATATTTTGTGGTAAGGTCATTTGAAACCAAAAATTTTCAAAACTTATCTATCTCTGAAAAGCAACCAAGATAACTGACCAAATTTCAAAACTTTAAGCTCAAAAAAAATTACTGAAGGAAGGGATAGAAGGAGGGGGGGTAAGGGATTAGGAAGAAGGACGGGAATGAGATAGAAAGAAAATAGATAGACATAAATAGATGAGAGAGAAAGGAAAAAAGAAGTTTTAACATTAAATATACAGGTTGGTAGTTCACCAAGAAAGGAAAACTTTCAATCTATAGTAAAATTTAGCCACGCTACCGATTTTGCCTGTTTTCCCTCCACTAAACTGTCAGTTTTTCTGAAATTTTCATCTCTGCAGGCCCAGTGCCCAAGACTGTGCCTGAAGGAGGAAGTTTTTGGTAAATATTTATTGGATTGAATTAAAATGAACTGAACTGAAATTAATGTCACGCATAGTGTTACACTGCACTGAAGGCTCAGGGATTTGGCTGCAATTCTTTTCTTATTGTGGCAAATGGGGAGCCTGCCCCAGTACCATAAAGAATAATGACAAGCTTACAAGCTTATGGGTCATACAAACAGATCATGTCTCAATGAGATCATGCTTTATCTTGGCTTTCTGGCCAAAAAAGAGAATCAGAAAGTGGTTACATTAGCTTATTTCCTCTCAAGGGAACCATGGAGAAAGGAATAAAAGTCACTGTTCACTAAACAAAAAGCTTAGAAAACATTTTTCCATTTAAGAATTATGACAAATTAGTGAAAGTGACAAAAATAAATAAGAACCTACCACATACTCAAAAAATTATACAACTGCCTAAAAGCCAAACTACAATTGTGAATGGGTTGGCATTTGGCACAGAGTTCAGGATTTCAAGGAAGCAAGCTACTCTTCCATGAACACTAAACAGAAGTGTCACAAGCAGCTTTTGATTAAACTGATTGTCACAGTATATAGGAATGAACTAGCATATGGTGTTTTTAAAATAAACCACTAACCACATACAGTGGTTTCAATTAAAGAATGATTTGTTGGTTACCAAAAAATCCCCTACACCCAGCTGTCTTCTGAAAAAGTCCCATTGCCTCACTCCAAATTCCCACTGTCATCAGGCATATTACTAAGGGGTCAGCTTTGGAAGCAGTGTGGACAATTGAGGTAGGCACTTGGTAAAAAATTGAATACCTTAGTTCCACTTTGTCTAGTGGCTGAACAAAGCCTGGGAACAGTATTCAACAGGAAGGAAAAACTGAATTTCAAAATTATATTAAAAGGGCTGCTAAAAGACTAGAGAACGTTTAAGAGGAATTTGTAGAAAGCCAGGGTTGTTTATCCTTATAATGCTGATATCCAAAACCAGGTGTGGAGAAAAGGACTAGCATGAAATGCTAGGCAAGGCTCAATTTATCTGCAACAGGAGAGACTCTTATAGAGACGATTCTAAAACTAATACAAAGAGGTAATGTAAATATAAGATTGGAGGGAAACTAGTCAGAAAACTACTATAATCATTTGATGATCATGATGTAAAGACTATCCCTAAGAAATAAGGCTAAAGCAAGTAGAGGCCACCTGAGACTGGACTGAGCACAGCCTGGAGAGACCTGGTCTGGCTAAGTTATGGGACTCTATTTTTAGGGGTGAGATATTGCCTTTTGCCACTCACCCAGTGATTTTTACTGTTCTTTGGTGTCACTGTCTTTCTTGACAGTCAGGTTCCTTCTCTTTCTCTCCCTCTTTTCTCAAAATTTGACAACTGCTTGCCCTCCTCTTTTCCTGTACTTTCTCCCTCTGTTCTCCACGACTGACCATGGCATTTTAAAAATCCACTTGTTTAAAAATAAATATATTCTCCACGTTGGTCTTTCATATATTCCTCTTGATTGATTTCTTTTTCAATCAAGAAAAAGAAAAGTTATACCTAAACTTGTATAATACTTCTTTTAAAATAATGGTTCCCCACTCCCACTCATTACTAATGACAGGACATACTCCCACCTCAAGTCTCCAACCCCCAAACCCCCATCTGTCAGACGAGGAAAACACCTCTGCCACTTCGGTCTATATACAAAAATAAACAAGGAAGAGCCTAAAATTTTCCTATTATATGCTTTGTCTAGATGCTTTTACAAATGTCAGAAAGAATCATGAAAAAACAATAACAAAAGAACTTAAAGAGAATGCAGCATAGACAGATTTCAAGGTCAGTTTCATGGAGAACAAAAAAAATCTATAAACCTACCAAGTTTGGTTTGAGTATGCAAACAATAGCTCAGAAAAGTTTCCTCAAACCACACCTCCAAATACTTCAAAAACTTTGGTTTGCATGTTATCTAAACAAAGTCACTGGAATATCAGTTACCTACCTACAGCTTTTCTTAACCAGAGTACATATTTCATTAAAAATTGCCATTTACAAACTAGGGGAACAAGGGAGAATATTAGCTATATGTGCATGCGTATATCAACAAAAAAGTAATCCAAAATCTTTTTCAATTTCTTGCTTATTTATTTGTTTGGTTTTTGTTTGTTTTTTCTCATTTGGGGCATATAGCAGTTTTACAAGATGCAAGTAGAGTTAGGCAAAGAACTGATTTTGAATTTTATAGTGGCTCAAGTGTACTTCTGGATATTGGGTGAATCTGCAGAGCTTCTAGTTACAGAAGTTACTATCCCCAGACCTTAGTAACAGAAACGACCCTATTTTCTGCTGAAAACAATTCCATTTTAAACAAACACATATTTATTGCAAATCTGCATTCAGAAGTCACATTTTCCATTACACTTAAATTATTCCTCCCCTAAAGTCTCATAAATGAAGCAGAATCAATTAAATATAATTGCCTTCTCTTGTGGACTTTGTGGTAAAATTCTGGTAACTGACAAAAAATAATTTTAATATACATTGCTGGATCACAGTAACAGCATCACCTGAAGTGGCTTCTAAATAACAGCATCAAGTGCACAGTTTGCTTTTAAAAAATAGAATTATGCTTAATTGGAAAAGCACAAAAGAATGAAAAATTCCAGGAATTTTCTTGTTCAAGAATCATTAAGTCATATTCGAGAAGGATGTACAAAGGTCATCTAAATCCATTTCTGCCGCAACATGGACTTTAATATGGAAATCTCAGATATACACATATAACCAATTCTGAAAATTTTCTTTATAAGACACTTCACAGCCTTGGTGACACATCAGTAATTAAGAAATCTCACTCTCATAAGGAACCTCTTTCATATACTATATTCACTCATCCCAGTGTAATATAAGCCCCAGAGAACTAGGCATGAGGAGAGGCAGGCTTATTCCAACTCAGCAAGTTATACAGTTCTTGAGAAACTGTCATCTTAAATACTTGGTATTCCTATGTTGACCTGGATATTTTCACACATTTTAATATTTTTCCCATGAGAAAAAAAATACACACAAGGTAGCGTTTTATTTCTGTTTTGTCAACAGGAATAATATCTATTTAATTTACATGCATACTAGTTATTGCAAAATAAAGTTTTAGAGTTATAGCAAGAGACAAGTTGCTTTTCCTTCTCTGTTTTCATTTTCACCATTATTCAACCTACCCTATGGGATAACTCTTCAGTAATTTCTTATTTTACTCACATTTCAATAAGGATTTAAGGTGGGGGAGGTGGAGGGCACTTTTTAACCAATATTGTGTTAATAATAGATAACTACACAATCTTTCCACTCCAATTTCTATTTTCTAGGATGGTCCAGGCTATTTTCAACCCATTGCAAAATTTCTGGATATTTCATTTACTCATCTATTCAAAGCACATGCTATTAGAAAACATGATTCAAAATAAATTTGAGAAATTGCTCCTGCCCTTGAGGCTCTAACAATGCTGTTGGAAAGATGACCCGCACCTGAATGAAAGAGGTAAGTCACTTCCTGAAGCATTGCAAGTCTAAGTATCAGGACACATAACATAGATAATACATGCCAAAGGCATTCAGAAACTGGGAAAGTCATTACAAGTTGGTATAAAACAACTTAAAGAGGTCTTGCTGAGACAGAGGGAACCTGTAATTTTTATAAACTACTTAAATATAGAAAATAATAGAGCGCCCTCAATTACACTGTCAATTCACTCTTAATAAACATCTAGGAATCCTAAGTTAGGAGCCACCTATTTAAGTAATGAAGAGCCTTCAGAAGTTTGGAATCTTTTTGGTGGGGGGGGGGGGGTGTTGTTTCTTTATTTTAGCTTTTTATTTTTTTTTCTTCTTTGTTTGTTAATTAAGGAAAGTAGATGGAACTGATATATTTTAGAGGTCTAGTAGCCTTATCTGAAATAATTCCCTTCTATTTCAAAGAAGAACCTAAAGGCTAAAAGTTAAAATAAAAAGATGTTGCCTTAGGAATTCAAAGGAAGAGGCAGACAGACACAAAAGACACTTAAAAGGAAAAACCACAGTGAGTGGCTAACTGTGGAAGAAAAAGAAAAGGGAAGAAGCAAGGATGATTGGATTCTGAGTGTATAGGTGACTAGGATAAATGTGGACTGCAAGCTCACTACACCTCTAGAAGAGTGATGAAAAATCAAGTAACACTTTCTATCCATGGGAAAGTTATTAAAAGAACCCAACATTCCTGTCCCCAGATTGTGGTCATGGAAGAATTTCGGAGAATTTATTTATAGAGTATATCCATGGTCGCTCACCCCAACTACTTCTGCATCAACAGGTCACACTCATAAACCCCTGGATTTATATCTCTGATGTTAAGAACCCAGACAGTCCTTCAAGAATTATTTCACCTTATATAATAAATTTCCTAAGCAGATTTCATTTCAAGAAGATCTTTGCAAATGTCTTCCACTCTTTTAGTGCCTCCCAGCCTCACACACACACACACTCACATTCAAGCCTTCTGCTTCAAAAACCTAAACCTCAAACTACAAGATGTGTCCTGCCTTCACTTAGGTGGTAACGCCTGTGATACACAGTCATTTATGCTCCATTCATTTCATTAAAGTATATTTAACACCTTAAATCCCACCCACTATTCTGATTTTTTCCCATTTTCCACCTCAAGTCAAAATCTCTTTTTAGCACTAAGTACCCCAACACCCGGAGCACAGTACAACCCTCAGAGTCTCACTGAACTCATCAGTCATAAATAGCAACAACATCAACTCTCCCATGACACACTATTCATAACATCCCATGGCATGATAAAATGGAACAACTAATAGAACAGTCAATGGCAGCAAGAAATGACACTCCTACATACTGTAAGAATTACATTGTGGAGGGGCACTTCAAGGGGACTTTAGAAACTGCTTTGCAGAAATTCAAGGCTCTTCCAAAGATTTATATATTTAACTGGCTAAAGAAGACAGAAGCTACATGACATGACAGAGTCCCCATGTATTCAACAGCAGTTCAGAGGAATAAATAGCAATTATTTGTCCCACACCAAACATAATTGGTGAACCAACCCAGGGCCAGCAAAACACAAGTATGCCAAACATTTTCCCTTTCTGTACAGCACTGCCTTAAAATAGCTGACTTATTCCAACCAAGAGAACTTCTTAACCAGATTAATGTCACTGAGAAGCACAAAGAAAAAGCCAAGAAGAGATCCTTCTCATGAGAAAGGGAATAGCTCATCTGCATGCACCACAAAGCCTTAGAATGGACAGAGGCACCCAGACCTAGGGATTTCAACTGTTGACGAAACTCAAGGACACACTTGGTAAGCAGAGCTGCTTGCCAATGGCAGTATTCCACAAAAGAGCAGTACAATAGACACCAAGTCGGCCCCTTGAAGTTTCTGTTTTCTCCCTCCCTTCACTTGCCAACCAGGGTCCAGAGTGACACCCACTGGCAAGTCAAGAGACTGAATTTAGGTAAGTTCCCCCAAAAATGCCTTTGGTAGCCAGAAGTGAAGCTGACAGCTAAAGCAAAGGAATATTTAGTGAGAATCTGTGGCAGGAGATGCCAGAAGTTCTTAAAGGATGGTGATCAAAGCTGATAAGGAATTAATCTCTACAAAGTTTTGGCCTGAAGGTTTGGCATTACCTGAATGCACTGGGTGGGAAAAGATGAGTTTGAAGAAAGTGATCAGAGTAACTCGAAAATAATCATCGCAAACCTTTATCAAGTGACTACTATGTGCTGATGCAGTAATCTACATGAATTAACTCATTTAACACCTGACCACTACGAATTACGTTCTACCATTATCCCTTTTATATCCCTTCACAGAGAGGTTACGTACCTTGCCAAAATTTACGCTGCAGGTATGAGCTAGGATTGAGCTCAAATACTGTGGCTCAGATCTGTGCTCTTAACTACTCTGATAGACCGTCTTTCCAGTAAAATCACATCATAAACTTCCAAGTTTTCAATTATTTTTCAACATGAAGATCCTTTGTACTCAAACCTGAAGACAAAGAACTTCCTTTTACTTACATAAGATGAAAACTAGAGAGGAGAGGGAAAGAGACAGGATAGTTCATTAGTGTTTTGTTTTGTTTTTAAAAGGTAAAAAATCTATACCATTTCAGACACATTGCAAAGATGCTCGTCTCTCCTGCATGCTGACTCATTTTCTGCATATTCAAATCGCAAATGGAAAATTAAAGAAATCTTACTCTATGATAACAAAATGAAGGTCCTTTCTGAGAACGTTAACTAATCAAGAAAAAGTAGACCCGTACCAAGAACGGTGAGGTACGTGGGGGAAGGGAGCAGGGGTGTGCACTGAGCAAAGGGAAGTCACATGACAAAACACAAGCATTCTGAGCTCTCATGGAAAGCTACTCTGTGCATTTACTCAGAAGCACCAAACAAAAGCAGCTGCCCATTTCTGTGTTTCAGTCTCCTGACTAGAACTGGATCACCAACTGGCATCCATTGTTCCAGGCTCACAGAACAGTGTTCACTCATCTAATGCCGTCAGTTCTGGTATGCACAGAGCTAAAAGAGAATACCACAAGACTGAATGACTGTCCGTGTGCACACACCTAGCAATATGATTCCACAAAGGGAAAGACATATGTGCAAGAGGCAGTCAGCTCTTCCAAGCGCTGGTGCAAGTTTAAGCTTGTCAAGAAATAGATGACACATCAGATCAATAGGCTGAACAGGATGTTCTGTTTGTAGATGTGTTCTCCAAAATTTTACACATCTTCAGAGTCTCAGCAGCAACAAAGCGGCCTGCGATGCCCCATAAATATCTCTGGACCCAAACAAAATGATAGGTGCAAAGGCCAAACCCATTGATGGTTGGAAGCCAGGTGCTGGTTTCAAAGCCTTTCTTGCGACGACTACCTTCCCACCCACTTTTTGGGCAACCCTCAGAGGATGGCAGCTGCTAACTTAGGGGAAAAAAGTGCACAGTGGAGGAGGTAAAAGGATTATTTTTAAGAAAGAGCACAATCTAACTTTTCTCTCTGCCACCCACTCCACACCACCTCCTCGTTCCCTTGTCTCTCCTCCTGCTTGTTCTTCCATATCACTTTTCTTCCCAGCATCTCCTTCCCAGTTCCTCAGGGTCCCACATTTCTCACATGTATTTCTTTTCCTATGTCCCAAGCTGGGACCCCAGCTCTGACACTATACCAGGAAGAGCAGTGGTCCAAGGACTTGAAGCTGCAGTCGAGCTCACAGGGGGTTTGAAGCTAGCTAGCTTCCTCCTCTGAATGTGTAAGAATCAAAACATAAATTCACTTTTTCAAAACCATGTCTTGGCACCAGAGTTGTGGAGAAAATAAAAAGCAGACCTGTTACAAACTAAAGGAACTCATGAATTATGTCATCTTCATGGTGTGCCTAAACACCGGAAGATATTTAGCTCCTTTCTTCTTATAAATGCTCTTTACTACTCAATGTCATATCACTTTTAATGGCTTCTGAAGCTGAGCTGCCCGATGTCTGTGTGGTGAGCACTTTTAAATGTACATGATGAATCCATGTGCCCTCTGGATTAATTTCTTCCATCATCAGTGGACAAGAAGCAACTCAACACTCTCAGGAGCCATCCACCCAGACCAGAATACCAAACTGGCACTAGTTAAAATAATGAGATGCTTTCCAAGTGGGATAATGAAAAGCTAGGACTAGATCTTATGTGGCAGGGGTGGAAGGCAAAGAAAGGGGAGAAATATAAAAGGGATGTAAAAGGCTTTTAAACATACGCAAAAAAATTAGCCGAATCTTTATCCAGACTGTGGGAATTATTTGGGCCAATGAAACAACGCTTATGTCTTCTTCTGTGCTGACCCATTCAATCAATTACCATGCAATGGACATTTATTAAGTACATATTGTGTGCCAGAGATATCATAGTGAACAAGACAAACCTGACCGTTGCTCTCACTGGGTTTGCAATCTAGTGTGAGCCTAAGATAAAACTGTAGACTCAGAAAACTGCAAGTTGAAACATATACTATGAAGGAAACAAGTAAGGAGCTGAGAAAGAATAATATGGGAACCTAATTTAGACAGAATAGTAATGAAGAGCTTCTCTGAGGAGGTGACATTTAAAAGCTGGAAGATAAAGGGAGAGAAAAGCTAAGCCAGAACATGAATGGGGTGATCATCCTAAGAAGACACAATTGCCTGTGCAAAGGCCCTAGGGCAGAAAAAGTTTGGGTAGAGGGACTGAAAAAGTCAGTGTGGCTGGAGCAGAGTGAGCAAGAAAAGAGTGACACAAAAAAGAACTGGAATGACACTGGGGACATGATGCTGAATTGATATTTTATTACAAGGGCAACAGGAAGTTTCCAGCAGAGGAATGGCATGGCCCAATCTGTACTGTATGATCATCACTGAGGTGCCTCTGTGTGGAAAAAGTCTTGAAAAGGGGATGCTGCTGAAGTTGCTCAAGCAAGAGATATGATGCATCACACCAGAATTTGGCAGGAAAACTGGAGAGCAACAGATAGACACATGACATATTTTAGAGGCAGAACCAATGGAAGTCATTGGTGATTTGTATATGGGGGTGAGAACAAGGAAAGACTCAAAGGTGACATGCATCAAGTTATTCTATCATATGTGTTTTCCTTAGAAGTTATAAACACCATGTGATGCACTGCCAGGCACATACCGGAACCTGGTCTACGGGTCATAGTATATCTACAGGCATAAGTAACTCAAACACTCCAAATCCAAGAATCACAAACTCTATGCAGCTATTCTGGAAAGAAAATAATGGTGCACTAGGAAGATATTTCATTAAATGACTCTCCCCATAAAAATTTTATTGCCATCTTGGTGCCAGAGCCTTATGGTTTCCCTAAAACCATAGGGTTAAATGTCTTCTTATATCTAAGTATAACAATTCTGAATTTTAAATAGAACTGTACCAAATAACTATCAAATCATCTAGTCTCCATCATAAGCAAGGAAGAAAATATGATCATTTCTAAGAGGACCTTCGTCAAATTGGATGACTCATGTTAAACATGTCCAAAGCATGTTATAGCCAAACTCACTGATCAGCAAGGAAAAAAAATTAACTATCAAATGCAAATTTATAAGTAATTTCCTTATGGTCACTGAACAATTGGTTCTTAACCACTGTCTCTCCACGAGGAGCCCTTCTGAAACCTAGAATACAATATAATACATCATTCCCCAGGGAGGATGCCTCTGCGAACAAAAAGAATGCACTGCCTTGTTTATTTTACATGCTCTATTCAAACTGATCCCAAAATGCCTCAGAAAGCAACAATACCTCATGGTTGACACACATTCAGCCTTAATATCTTTCTGATCTCATTCATTCCTTCCTATCTGAGTACTGCTGGCATGTTTCCATCGCACTTCCTAAAAAGCTGGTCTCAAGATCACTAGGCCCATTTGTTTAGATGGGTATCTCTCTTTTTTTTTTTTTTTAATACTTATAGTAATACGCACTCTTATTCTTCAACCTCAAGAGATTACTCAAGGGAGAGAGGAAAGGAGGGAGGCAGAGTGAGAGCAGGCACACACTAGAAAGAACACCCCTTTGATTCTGGTTCAGGCCTTGCCAAAAGAGATAGTAAATCGAGATAAACAGTAGTAATTTATTTGGAAGTGCTTGTTATCTTTTGTTCCTCCAGACTATTAACTGTGACCTTTTTATCTGCATTTCAAGGACTTTGCTGGAAACCGATCCCATTATTTTAGTCAATATAAGAAAGATTACTTTCAGCAAGGCTTTCCAAGTGAAAAATACAAAACTTTAGTCTCCTTATCCTCTGATCCCCTCTGAGTCTTATATTTACTCCAGTACCGTTTCATTTTAGTGTTCCACCTCTGAACTCTCCTCAACTTTTTATCTTTGATTCAGTGGTCCATCAATCCTGTTCCTCTTACCATGGCAGTTTTCTAGCTTTCTGTGCCACCTGCTCAGTCCCAGTTGTGAGACTATAAAAGAGTCACTTCACCACATTTCACACCCTTTTTCATTTAACTCTGTAACTTCGCTTTTCAACACCCCTGGGCTGTTACTTCTAATTTGGCCTGTCATCACTTGTAGTGACTGAACTCAATCTTTATCTGTGCCACCCATTATGCATTTTATTGCAGGTTCTGCAGCTGTAGCAATGAGATGAAGAACGTACAGATCTTTGCCAACATGAAAAGCTGTCACTTTGTAATTTCTGTTAGGGAATCTCCCAAAATTGGCATGTGTTTCTACTGCTTCTTCCTTCTACGGCACGTACTCGTTCTCACTTCAGTCATAAGTCTACCCGTAGGGCCAAATATTCTCCATATTAAAATAAACAAAGAGCAACGTATAGTACACCTAACCACACCGTCCATCCTATTAATTGATTCCAAGAATGTTCTTCAGCTCCCTGCTACTCTGTTCTTAATGACACTTGGACTTAATGTATGATATCTAATATTTCAACATTTCAGAATGGTGTCACTTTATATTCATCACTGACTTACAGGAGGCTCTTCCACTATTCTCTTTTAAATCCTCAACCTGGCCCACTACTTGGTTAAATGTCACTTACAACATTGATATTTGAAAGCTATATAGATGTACTCTCATCTTGACCTACTGTCTCAACAGAATTGATTTCCAAGCAGAAATAATCCAAAAAGTCCCTTAAGAGTCTCTCAGTCGTTGTTGACTACTGTGGTTAAACATCAGCTGTTAACACTCTGCCCTATTTCACTATTCAAAATTTAAAATACTCAACCACGCCTTAACTTTCAGATGTTTTTCTGAACAACTCAGAATCTTACCACCAGACCTCCGAGATCATTCTGCTGGTAGAAGAAAACGAACTCCATAGACATTATCCTTTAGAGCAGCCCATTCCTGTCTCATTGTATATCTCCCCATCAGCAACAGATACTAAAAAGGTCTTCCCCAGGCTTTGGGAGGGTGGCAGAGAGAGGTAGCAACACCCAGAGGGTACTCACTGAGAGGTTTTAGGATGCTGCTGCTGGATTCGTCAGCGTTTTCCACATCTGATTTGTCAGAGTAGTTCTCAGAGATTCTTTCCCTTTCTTTCTTTTCTTTGTGCCCTGTCTTTCTCTTGTGACGTCTCCTTCTTCTATAGCTCTTCGGCACATGGACCCCAATGTAGATGGTGTGATGGCCTAGGGAGGTAGAAAAATCACCAGTCATTGCAAATCACATTCTTTGCTGCATGTAAATTATACAAGATCCACAGGGCAGAAGTTTAGTATCTGTGACTTCAACATTACCATCCTCTATTTGGCAAACTTCCACTGGAAAAAACAACTTGTTGGCTGGCACTAGGATTCTGTGAGGATATACTCTACTGCTGTCCAGGTAGACTACTTTTGCTAGGAAGACCAAAGAATACTCAACTGGACAGGAGTCCTTGATTCTGATATTAGCCATATGACCTTGAGCATGCCCTTTACCACTCTGAACCTCCACCTCATCATTTATATAATGAGAGGCTTAAATCAAGCAATCCCCAGAGATCGTTAAAGTTCTAACCTTCCATAAGTCTATGATTATAATGAGGAAGGAGCTGGGTGAGGAGCTCTTGCAGCTGCAAAAATAAAGCTCTAACTCCAAGTTCAAGAAGTCATGTTGCTGAGGATAAGCTTTTACACTAAAACTTCTTTTAACCCCAATCAGCAAAATAGAAACTTAGAACTGGGGCAAACAGAAAGCCTAAGACATACTTGGAGAGAACATTTTAGAAATACTCAAATTTTCACACTAGGAAACAGCTAAAATGAATGTCAGCTACAGCGCCATTCTCATTTTTCTTTTTTTGGTTTCCAAAAGTTTCTAAAAACTGGTTGTTGCAATGATAAAAATAAACCCAGCCCAGCAAAAAATTGCCTTGAAGAGAAGGGCATGAGGGAAAAAAGACTGTGAAATGCTTCCAGTTCTCTAGATGGAAGAAGCTGCAAAACTGACAAGTGGTATTATTTTTACAAAATCTGATAAGACAGAAAAAAAGAACTCAAAGTTCTACATAATTTTGTATGTTTTTTTAATTGGGAAAACTTTTACTTCTTATACAGCATAACCTCTGGATGTAGAAACCACCAATTCAGAAGCAGAGTGAACATTGTTTTTGAACTTCAAATTATATCACATTATCTCATATATGGGTTTCATTCCACATTTCTGTAATTATCATGCCTTGATGACAACTTTACAGTGCCACAGAATACCACATATCTACATGCAATATAAGTGCACACAGTACATATAAATTGGTGAGAATTACCTTTCACAGTAATTCCTCAGGCATATCTAAAAATCTCATAGTTCAGGAATGCAGAACTCTAAGTGAATAGCTTAATGTTCAAAAGAAAATCCCTGATGCTTGGAATGAAGTTGGAAGCATCTTTTCATGAAACAGGGCCCCTCGCAGACACACACACATGACAGAGGCACACACCCATTCTACCACTACTCAGCATGGTGAAATTCTCCTCGTATAATGCATGCCAAAGAGAAATTTATCATGTCAAACAATTTGCAAGCAAACCGTTCTCATGGGAAAGCTTTATTATACTAGGAAGTAGGAAATGTCTCAGAAACAACGTGAATTAAGAAACAGTGTAAACTGTTTCCTGCTCTCCCGTTACTGAGGGAGTCCTACAACTTTATCTCAAATCACAACAGTATAAGCAGCCAACCAATTTTTTTCAATAAATCAAATGCTGAAAGCTTGTTTGTCTTTGTTTGGGAATCTGGAAAATATCATGAAAAAATTAAGGACTTGGAAATGTTTTTTTTTTTAAACTGTCACATTATTTTCTATAGCTTATTAAATAATGACATCCAAGCAAAAATGGTAATTAAGCTACATTAACCATATTGATGTTGTGCAGAAAGATTATTTTAAATATATTTACCCCAATCTGCATAATTCATTTGATCAAACTATTTAAAAGGCAGTCTGTACGGGCTGATAGGATTTAAAGGTAAGATGTCTGGCTAAGAAGTGTTGTCGTTGTCAACCTAATGAAAGAGAGAGACTGAGAACGTGAGGCTTTGAACTCCATGGAGAGGAATGTGCATTACCTTTCAGAACCTATTTTGAGTTGTCATCATCACAAAGATGGCACAACTTTGTTCATATAATGATCACAGGCACCCTCCCTGTGGGAGAGTCACCTATATGCACCTCCTCTAACTCCTACCTCACGTACTTCCCCTGCTCACTCTGCCAAACACTTTCACACAGGTGGGGATGCTTTCAGAAAGACATTTTACTGCACTATGGAATGCTATGGTGTCCAATACCAAGCAGAAATGTGGTACCTTTCAAATCATGGCAAGTCTCAGGCATTTTTTGTCAACTTTATGGAGGATATTTTATGGACCATGAAGTCCTCTCCTTGTAAGTATACAACAGACTGATTTGAAGTATATTTACAGAGTTGTGCAACCATCACCACAATCCAATTTTAGAACATTCCACCACTCCAAAAAAATCTCTCATGCCCATTTGTCATCATTCTCCATTCCCATTTGCAGCCCCAGGCAGCCACTCTCAGTGCATTTTTGATATTCTCAGTGATGGCCTCTGGGAAGTCACTCTGGTATCCTATGGCTACCAGATGTAGCCACGGATGTTTACAGCCCTGTAATTGAGTGTTTCCTGAGCGAAGGAGATACTGTCTTCCAAGAACTGTCAAAGCAAAGCATGGCACTGAGCTGACCAATTCAAAGCTCAAAGTATTCTCCTTCTGCTCTCACACATTAGTGGCCACTAAATTTTCCTTTTCTGACCCATGTTCAGATAGAGGAGAGGATCCAAGTGCTGGGTTAAGCAAATCTTTAAGAGGTCAGGGACTGTGACTGCCGCTTCATTAATTACTTCTCAACCTCTCTCCACACTTCAGTTTCTTTGCCTGTGAGAAGAGAGAGGATGGCCTTGTTTTGGGAAATGGGAGTAAGGAATACCTTATGAAGATAATTACCAAATATTTAATAATCTGTATGTGCTTAGCAACAAACACACCAAAAGTAAATAAAATCAGCTGGAATAGAGGCATTTTAACTGCCCTACAGGATGCTTGTCCTAATAATCGATAAAAGCAGTATTACTAATGAAAATACACTGTTATTGATGAGAATATCATGGGTGGATCTCAATATTTATTCTCAATTAAAATATCTCTAGCTGTTTCAAAAATATGCCAAGAAGACTGATGGCTATTTTTTAAATTATAACTTACAACAAAATGACAGCAAGTTCTTAGGAAAAGCCATAAAGGTTGAGAGTATGGTGTATTATTTTACATATAAAATAAAAAGGGAAAACTTGATAGACAAGCTTTCCAACCCAGCAAGAGTCAACAAAACAGTAAGAAGCCCAAAGAATAAGGGATAGTTTGAGCTGCTTAACTTCTGAGGGAATTTTAAGCTCAAAATTTTTTTCTCTGCTAGAAATTTCAGTGAAAACTGCTTCCAAAGATAACATAAAAAGATGCAAAAAGTTTATTTTAACATTAGTTATAATCCATACGAAAAAGGAGATTGTTTTAAATATTATTAAAATAATGGTTACATTCTTGTTATTTGAAATTCTGTAAAGTAAAACTACAGAGATCTATGTTTGACAGTGTTCATTTAAATGTGCAGGCAAAGGGCACTCATTCCTTTATTTGGCAGTGTCCTCAGTACCATGTGTTCAAATAAATACTCTGCATGCCTTCCTCTGACAGATGGGACAAGTTCCCAACAAACTCCAAATGTCCTGGGAATATCTCACAATCCACAACACAGCCAGTATACGGGAAGAAAACATGGCTGTCCCGGTTATCTCTGAATGTCTGTAATGATCACTACGTGATCCTTGTCTCATCCTGTCCTCACCTGCTCCACCTCAACTACAAGAAGGAAGTACTCTGATGCTATCATGTTCAATTCTCCCAATTCCTAAGATAGTTCTAAACCAACTGCATACTTTTGATAATTGCTTCAAGGTTTTCAGGCCAACAAAGAATTCTTAGATGGCACTTAGATGCCAACTCTGTAGCCATTCAAATTAAGAAGGCTTTCACACTGGGCCCACCGTGCGCACCAAGAATGATTTAGGGGCTCAGAAGGAATAAACTCATCAATAATTAAAAGCCAGAAAAGGGTATTGTACATCAACCAAACTAAAAATTCTATAAACCATTGCATGGCTGTGACCTTTTAGCTCCTTCCTAGGAAATAGGCGGCCATGTTAACTGTACATACAGATGGTAGTGACCATTTATTGAATACATGCAAATGTGCTAGGCATTAGCTAGGTATTTTATGTGCATTAGCTCACACAATCCACATATCTCTACAGATTAAAGATGGCTATTAGTCACATCGAACACGTGGGAAAAAAACAACAACACAGTTTGGGAAACTCAACTCAAGGCTGTTGTGACTAGGTAATCCAGTCTCCTCACAAATCTCAGAGAAGAAATTTCTCTTGCGTCTCAATAAAAAGCATGGTTGAATGCTTCATCAGTGCTCTGGTATTTCTTGCAATATAGTCTAAATTTATACTAAAATCTCGTAACTAACTGATTCTGTTTCCATTCTTACCACTGAAAAAGGAAGAGACAAAAGCCCTGTAGTTTCATGTGTGTTTTTTATACGAACTCACTCTTCCAACTTTTCAACCATTATTTTCTTTTCACTTTAAATCTTGTTAGAATAATACAGTATATAAATACTTTAAAAAACTGAGCTACCAGTTCTGTACTCTATCCAAAGAATCACCAGAGGATGGGCAAAATTCTTGCCTAGAGTGAATCTTCTCCCACCTCCACCCACCCCCACCCTCTCCCTCCAGTCTCCTATATAAATCTCTAATTAAACACTGAAGGATGTTCCAAATGTAATTTTTACCCATATTGTTACTCTTTCCATAATCAAATGAATTTCTGTTCTCCCCAATTCAAGGCAGAGATTCCACTATGTTTAGCACTTTAAATTATTCTTTCAGAACTAATCAGCAATACTCCTAAAATATAAGTTAAATATTGCCTTCATTGGCTTATCTAAGATAACCTGGTCCTATGCCAAGATGTCTAAAGCATGTTCTAGCTATTGCCAAGAGAGATGTAAGAAAAGCAGAATTAAGAGAGATTTTGTTTTATTATGAAAAGAAAAATGTAGAATAGGAGGAAGAGACCTTGGATGAGTGACAGATTATAAAACGAAGCTGCAAAGACTTTATGTTTTGGACCAAAAACATCTCAATTAGAAGTATATCCATAAGAAAAAAATAGAATCACACTATTAAGTCCAGGCACAGCAGAAGTTGTATTTTGTTCTTTATATAATAAGGAACTGATTGCTATGTATGATCCTAAACTCTTTAATGATGTACAAATAGCTTGCTAACTTATTATTCACTAACTCCTGAGAGTATCCATAAGCAGCTCTAATAAGATATATTCAAGGTAATATTGTTAATTTACTCAAACATACATCCAGCTCATGAAAAGAAAAACCCTTCATAAGATACAGAGTAATCTTGCAGTTAACAAGGGTAAGTTGGCTCTTTATGACATTTTCCAGAGGGTCCAAACTTTAAACACATACCACTGCGCAAGACAAGGGATGATTTCTCTATTTTTATATTTTGGATAGGGGTAACTTTTTACATATAAAATAAAGTGCATACATTTATTTGTAGATATTACATTTACACATACAATTTATTTATAGATAATTATGAAGGCTGATGAGTAATCCATTTTAATATAAATACTATCAATTACACATAGGATCAAGCATGCAAGCAAACAAATAGCAAAAGCAATGAAAAACATGGAAACGTTCCTTTTCCGTTGAACTGCATGGAAATTTTGTGTACCGAAAGTCTCCCAGGAATCCTTAAGGCAACCTGAGGTTAGAGCAAGCCTGATAAGAAATCATAGCTTGTTACCCAGTGTTTTCTGAGCACAGCACTTTTAATATTTAATATTTGATGATGAAGAAGATAATCTCCAGGCAAGAACAAACAGCTCCAGGAAAAAGGTACTAAAGATGAGGCAAGCTTATGGCTGCTTAGCTAGACTCCTGTCCCTTCACTCAGAAACTTTCTGCAACTGTCTTCTAAAGGTTCATCTTTGCAAAATGGCTCTACTTTTTCTTTTTTTAAACATGGGCAGGTACTGGGAAGCGAACCCAGGTCTCCGGCATGGCAGGCGAGAACTCTGCCAGTGAGCCACCATGGCCCGCCCTCTAATTCATTTTTTAGGTAAGGTGAGGACCGTAAGGCCAAACACTCAGTTAAGTTTCCATGACAGTTTCCATTACTAATAGCTGATAACAGGCAAACTGTTATCAGCTATTAGTAATAGCTTTATTACTACTATAAATAGTAATTTATTTTACTACTTTATTTACTACCCACTGTACAATACTATAAAAAGTTTGTGTTAACAAATATTTTAAAGAAGTACATCTTTATTATGTTCGGTGATCATCAATTATTTAAAAATATATAGACCAGGAAAACAAGAATTTCCACTTAACAATAATAGGAAAACCTATCTTAATGAATAAACAGGACTAAAACTAAGCTTACGCTTTAGAAATTGTAGTACTTGAAGTGCTTTTCAGTCACTAAAAAGTTGGATTCCTTAAAGTAATTTTAGCTTTGCCCTAGCAAAATCTCTTTTGTATTCATATCTATAGATAAAAAATGTTATCTGTATTTATATCTATTTGTCTGTATCTCTGAAGATAAGAGATATAGAGATATTTTTATGGACAATCCAACTGAAATAGTGTCTCCCTCTGTCTCTCGTATACATAGGTGCATCATAAACGTTGTTTCTCTCTCACTCCTCCCTTTCCAAAGGGGGTGTAGTGGTTTGAAGCTGGAGGTACCCCAGAAAAACATGTTCTTCAATCTAATCAATTTCTGTGCATATAAACCCACCGAAAGAGGGATCATTTGATGAGGCTACTTCAGTTAAGGTGTGACCCACTTCCTTCAGGGTGGATCTTAATTCTGTTACTGGAGTCCTTTAAAAGCAGAATGAGGGCGGGCCACGGTGGCTCAGCAGGTAAGAATGCTTGCCTGCCATGCCCAAGGACCCAGGTTTGATTCCCGGTACCTGCCCATGTAAAAAAAAAAAAAAAAAAAAAAAAAAAAGGCAGAATGAATACAGAATGAAGCAGCCTAGGAAACTAAAACTGGGAAAAATCAAAGCACTCTCACCAAACCTCATTCCCGCCCACCCCAAGCTCTGAAGAGAACTCACGAACCCCGCTGTTCTTTAGCAGAGGCACTCAGTAGTATTCATCCTAAACAGACAAACAGCCATCTTCAAACATAGAGTATCTTGTCCCTCAATCAGCTGTTTTAGGCATTATATGGAGTTTAACTATCTTCCATAACCTTAATATTCCCTCACCCAGCCCAGAGCAAACATCTGGAAATCTCTACTGAGCTCTGAGTTTCTCCAAGAGCTTTCACACAGTGAGCGCCAACCATGAAGAACTGGGTTTTTCAGTCGTTTTAGATGACTGGATGGAGTAGGATGAAGCAAAAAGGCCTGGGAAGGCCAGAGTCAGGAACCATAACAGAAAAAGATGAACTTTCCACTCATCTGGTAAATTTTAATGCACACTACACATGCAGTCAGAAAAAAATCCACTTGTGACAGCAAGGATGAGGAAAGCATTGCTAGTAGGAATGAAAAATGGTGGAGCCACTGTGGAAAACAGTGTTCTTATTCCTCAAAAAGTTAAACGTAGAGTTAACACACGAACTGACCATTCCACTCTTGGGTATACACCCAAAGGAACTGAAAACAGGGGCTCAAACAGACATCTGTGCACCAGCGCTGATAACAGCATTTTCACAATAGTCAAAAGGTGGAAAAAATCATGTATCCACTAACAGATGAATGGATAAAGAAAATATGGTATATGCATAGAACAGAATATTATTCAGCCATAAAAAGTTCTAATACCTTCTACAACATGGATGAACTTGAAAAAAATTATGCTGGAGTGAAATAAGCAAGGTATATAAGGACAAATATCATATTATTGCACTCATATGAGCAAATTTTAGAGACAGAAAGGATATTAAAGGTTACCAGGGCCTGGGAGAAGGGAGGAATTGGGGAATTTTTATTTAATGAGTGCAGAGTTTCTGTTTGGGGTGATGTAAAATTTTGGTAATGGATGTGGTGATGTAAGTCATTATATCGTGACTATAATTAATATCGCTGAATTGTACATATTAAAGTGGTCTGAAATGGGAAAAAAAATCCACTTGTGAGTCAAGCACAGAAGAACATTATTTCTCTTGGGGTCATCACTTGCACAGCCAAACAGGAAGTAGGGTTGAAAGATACAAAACAATTGCTAATCCAACAGTCACTGAAAACTGAATTTGCAGTTCAGCCAGAGAGACAGCTTAGGGAGGCACGTGAATGCACACCTTGAAACTGCCATTCCAACAGGGCTGTTCGGCTTTGCCTCTATTATGGCTCCTCTTTTCGCCATGCCCTAAACCTGAGAAGAGTCTTCAGTTACTATAGATAGATAATCCACAATATATTTAATGCATTCATGACTAATCAGGTACTAAATGTTTAATTTTAGTTCACAATTATTCTATTCCTTCACATACCTGTACTCAGGTAAATGAGACATGGATAATGCTCTAGGGCTATCACAATGACCCAGAACTAGAGATGGTGCTACCAGACACCTAATTTAGTCTGGTTAAACCCCATCCCAGAATCTTCATGAACATGGTTCTCCAGATTCACCTAGAGAAAAGAAGGCCTGCATTCACTGACACATCCACATGTAATATTCAGGGAACCTGAGAATATTCAGGGAGCCTAAGTTCTTGTCCTAATTATTCCAGTTGCTACCAGTGTTAACTCTAGAAAATCACTTTAATCTCTCCATGACTTATCTTTTTATCCGTAAAGTGAGAACGTTGAGCTAAATTATCTCTAAGATCATATTGTAGCTCTAATAATTCTATAACAGTTCTGAATATCTTAATTGGTTAAGTATAATGGAACATATAAATAGGAAGGCTAAAAATTTTCTACCTTTATCTCAACGTTTCTTCCAATTTCTCTTGATGATAGTTTTCCCTGCGGACACTCTAATCTACTTTGATTTGGCTCCCACCTGACCATGCCACCCAGATTGTTAATGAAAGCCACCAATCACCTTCTTTTTGCCAAATCTAATGGCTACTATTCAATCCTTACCTTCCCTGACTTCCAGGCAGCATTCTCCCCTCCTTGAAAGTGTTCTTCTCTTGGCCTCAGATGGTTCACCCTCTTCACCTGTTCCTCCCACTTCTATAACCATTCCTTCTCAGTCTCCAAATGCTGGCACTCTCAGAGCCCCGTCCTCTTCTGATTTTATTCTCTTACCCTTGGGTAATGTACTTTCCACCCTTGGGTGGCTTTTAATGCCACCTAAATGCCTAGGATTCTCAAATTTATATCTCCAGCCCTCTCCTTTCTTCTTAGCCCCAGACATATTTAGCCAAGTCCCTGCTTGACAGTTCTACTTGGGTGTCTCACAGGTACCTCAAGCCCTATATGTTCAAAAGATTGAATTCTGATCACCCTCTACCACTCTTTCTCCAGTGTTCCCCATCTTACAAAATGGCACATGAATTTCCCCAGCTGCTAACAGCAGAAATTCAAAAGCAATCACTCCCATCCATCCACCAACCATCAATCAGCAAGTTGTGGCAACTGAAACCATTTGTCTTCATCTCTTTTTTCCCCACTCTAATCCAACCCAAAATCATCACCCATGTGAATCTCGGTAAGTCTCCCTACATTTATCCTTATCCTCCTGCTATGCTATCACCATCCAGCAACCAAAGGGATCATTTTTAAAATACGCATCTCCCTTGTCACTTCCTTCTTAAAACCCTACTTCAATGGCTCCCCAGTATATGCTCAATAAAATCCTAAACCTTTAGTTCTGCATAAAAGGCCACCAATTATTTGGGCCCTCTCCACCTCAGGCCATTCTCTCACTGTTCACATGTCCTATGCTCCCTGGCCTATTTCCATTTCTCAAATGGGCCAACCACTTTCCTGCCTCTGGGCCTTCACACACGCCTGCCGGGGATGTTTCCCCTCATTGCTCATCTAACCAATTTTTGTTCATTCTTCAGGTCTCAACTCACTGTCACTCTCTGGGACGTGTATTATCTAAATATCCCTGATCTCCCATGTAAACTCACTCACATACACAATACATTACTCAGTTATCAAATCAACTAACCCTGGGTCCATAAAGAATAATTATGACCCTAATCAGAATATGTTAGCATACTCATGATATATGTGAGCTTGGAAAAGCAGCATTACAGAGCTTATACCTATAGTGTTCCTCATTATTTTGATAAGCTTAAAGAAAAAAGCATATCCATAAATTCATAATAAAGGTATTAATAGAAGAGCTAACATAAATACTAAGTTACTGTCATGGTTAGGGACAGGTGTCAACTTGGCCAAGTTGTGGTACCTGTTCATCTGATTGGGCAAGCGCTGGCCTGTCTGTTGCAATGAGGACATTTCATAGGATTAGGTCATGATCACGTCAGCTACATCCACAGCTGATTCCATTTGTAATCAGCCAAAGGGGAGTGTCTTCTGCCATTAGTGATGCTAAATGCAATCATGGGAAGCCTTTTAAGGAGGACTCAGAGGAGACAGGTTGCATTCCTGCTTTGGCTGGTGAGCCTCTCCTGTGGAGTTCGTCCAGGCCATCCATTGGAGTCATCGGCTTCGCAGCCTGCCCTGTGGATTTTGGACTCTGCATTCCTACGGTCACGTGAGACACTTTAATAAATTTTATATTTGCAAGTGTTTCCTGTTGATTCTGTTTCTCTAGAGAACCCTAACTAATACAGTTACTAATTGTTGATTACCAGCAGTAGCTTTAGTCTTAAAGCACTCTGCCGTCACAGCAACAACTGGTTACAAAATGTTGAGCATAAAGATAAAGTACATGCAGGGAATTTAACCAAGGGAGATAATATCTTGAATTTACAGGGTTCCTCTTGCAGATTTCAAATTACTTCAAGTTATATTCCTAGAAAAACTTGGAGACAGGGAGAGGCAAATATCATTTATATGTATGAGTAACTGAAATTGATAAATTATGTAACTGTCAAGGGTTTACTACTTATGTATTTTTCAGGTATTATCCAAGAATCCTTAGAGCATCTCTAGTAGGTGGTCAAGAAAAAAGGTATCACTAACTGCAATTCGCATGAAGAAGACATAATAACCACAGGGTGATGACCTGCCTTATTTCTCCCAAAAAGGCAATGGTAGAGCCAAGAACAGAAACAATTCCTGAGAATCCCAGTTCACCACTATGTTCTGTAAATCCTAACAAACCATAACACAGACTGAACAGAAGCGAGTAGTGTCTGAACAATCACATCCTGATTTAATCTGCCATAAACATACACATCTGTTGGATTCAACTACGAGAAATTAAGATTTAACAAATAATTATGATGAATGGTGAAATAATTACAGAAGCCTTTTGCTTACTTTCCAGTATACTGTAGATAGCCAAAAGTAAATATATGAAATTACTAAAACCCACTCAGTTGCAAATTGTAAAAACATACTGACTGGCCCCATCTGTACCCCCTTATCCTGTGTTACAACTTTAGAGTCTTATCATCACAAAGACAACTCCCTAATGCTCATGAAGGAACTCAAGTCAGCCCAGAACTAGTCACCTACAGCATTATACTTGTTATAACGATGGCTATTCTAGCTTAGTTCTAGCTTAGTTCTGCTCTTTTACATTTGTAAATTGTAGTTGTTTATAGTTGTTATTTTAATGATAACAACTCCATCTCCCCTTGTTTGAATCCATAAAAACCGTAAACTCCTTGGACTCAGGGAGACAGATTTTAGGCCCAGAGGCCATCTTAGCTCCAGAAATGTCTACAAGTTCCTTGCTAAAGGAACTTCTTGCTCCGTGTTCTTCTTGCTCCACATTGCAATAAACATTTTCTCCCTTTAAAACCCCAAGATCATAGATTGGTTGTTATGTGCATCAAGCAGAGAATCTCATGTTGTACTGATATCAACTCTACACCTAAGGAATTTTCTTTATTTTTCAGTTAGGAAAGAGCTACTTATTGAAAATTTAATAATCAACTAGAGGGTTGAGTGGTGATTTAGCCGATCTCTAATATGCAGTCCTGGCCCTAAAAACCTGATATATTGGCCAATATCACTAAAACTCAGAACTTATTTTGATTTTCAGAATTTTTAGCTTGGTAAAAGTTATTAATCCTTTCACCATGAAAATAGTCTGTAAACTAATCTCTCAAGAGTTTTAAGTAGAGTCCATTCTCCATTCAAGGTCAGCAGACTATAAAGAGAGGTAAACACATTGGACACAGCACTTAAGATATCTGACTTCTAAATCTAACTCCATGGAAAAGGAGAAACAATTAACCAGATTTAAAAGCTTTTTCAGCTATTCAGAGAAGGGAACTATTTGAGTCACCTACATTGCTGATTCAATGGATGTCACTCACCGCCCTCCCTCACCTTTCATCCCACCTGACAATCAGCAGAGTCAGGGGCACGATGTTTGAACCTCCTTTGAGGCAGGCTCTCACATCAGTCTTCTACATGCTATCAGCCCAAAAGTAAAATAAAATAGAACGAAATAAAATAAAACTTCACCAACAAGCTAATCACAGCAATAAGAGGGCATCGAAATGGTACTTGTCACATTTTTACTCCACTGACCCTCACCAATCCCAATTCTCACTTCCTCCCAATGATCAGAATTTTGTGACGAAAAGCATGGGGAAATGTTTAGCTCAAGAGAAAATACATAGTATTATTTCTATGTTGTTGTTTAATCTCATTTAATTGGTACCTAGATTACATTGTACCAATAATCAGTCACTTGCAAAAAGGGAGCAAAATTACTCTAGTCTCTGCTGCAGAGGGGAAAAAACCCTGCATGTATGCATGTACGTACATAGGTATGGACATGTGTGCTGAATGCTCGCTAGCAGAAAAACACAACAAACTTGAATCATTTTTCCAAAACAAGCAATTTTGAGCTTTAGCTGGACAATGGGTAAGCGTCTGTATTTTACCTTGTATATGATTACAGTTAATAAACCTCTTTTTGGGAAAAAAAAGATAATTTAACAGATTAGGGGCAATGTGCATCAGAGCAGTCTAGCCATGAAAACTAGATCTTACCCTAGAGCTTGAAAGGCAGCAGAACGAACCAAAGAGAAACAGGAAGCTTTGAGGTAAACGTCATTTAACCATTCCGGCTTGACTCTGCCAATTTGGGAAGCAGTAGGTAGCCATGGTTAGGAAGGCAAGAACAGAAATTAGAATAGAAATGAATTTAGCAAAAAAAAAAAAAGTTTTTAATATTTAGGCCAGTCAGAATCTTTGCAATGAGAGTAATCACTGAAAATTATTGGTGAGGCTGTATCAATCAAAAAGAAAAAGCTGAGAGTGATTAAGTAGTCCTATTCCTAATGCCAGGTACAGTGGCAATATGGTTTTGGTAACCATTAAAAACAGTTGTATGGTAAATGTCATATTCTAGTATTCCTATTTTAAAGACAGAGAAACCAAAAATCCAAAATATAAATTGCTTCGCTTATGCAATGATTCAGCAGTAAAACAAGTTTCAAACTTTTATGCTTCACCACATGCTCAGTCACGCTGCCATAAGAAACACATGAATGAGTGACAGACATTCCAAATATACATATCAAATATGTCTCACAAGTGTGCCCAATTTAATAGTCTCAAAAAAGAGATGCTTCATAGGCAAAACTGCCGCAAATATATTAGTTCAGAACTTCTGTATCCTTGCAAAACACAACCCAAGTACCAAGTTCAATTTTCTCGCAGCTTACTGCATAAAAAAACACAGACACCTAGGGCTGGAAATGTCTTCAAGAGGTTTAAAGCACACATTATACTTCCAGAGAGTTTTTCTACAATTGGAAAACTCTGGGAAGGAACAGTGTTCAAAACCCACGGAATTATCATCAGATTTCCTTGAAGTCAAAGAACGCTGTTTACAGATAACAGATAACTTCACAGACACAGCAAGAGGTGCTAAAAACCTCTGGCAGACTTTCAGCTGAGGCCACAGAGAACACAGAGACAGAAGCAAAATGTTGAGCACTGGGGGAGACCTACACTGCTATTCACTGCATTTCTCCAAAGCTTTCCAATACACAGATACATTGTTTCTTTTAAGAAGTGTTTTCCTTCAACAGTTTTGCCCAAGAGTTTCCTCTTCGGGGGGCAAGGTTTCTGAGCAATCAGAGAGGAGGTCAGCAAAGTGCAACCGGACACTTCCATCCAGTACTCAGAATAGCCCCAGCCCAGCTGAGCCCCTCCCTTTCCATCTGATAGGTTTTCATCTACTCCTTCGAGGCAATTTAGTTTTTTTTTACCACTGTAATTATTAACAAATGTCTACCGGCCCCCACTTCTTTTTAGAATACCACCTCCTTTGTTGCACATAAGTAGAACATCTTAATATTCTCTAGTGAAAAATAAGTTTAAGTCATTATGAGTTCACATCTGTAAAATGTTGAGATCCTGACCTTAAAAAAAAGTCACTATTTCATGATTTTAGACTCTCTCTTTAAAATGTAAAATAGAAGAGAAAAGGTAAGGCAGAGATATGTAGGCGTTTTCCTTATAAATACAAATATATAAATGATATAAATATGTAAATGATCTTTGCAAAATTAAATAGGAGTAATGCCAAGAATAAGATAATGAAAGATCATATCTACTTATTTGGCTAACAGTACATAAAAATTTAAACAAAAAATTTAAAGGATTATAAAAAGTCATTCCATACATACTTCATTAGTTTACATTATACATTCATGTATTGATTCTTTCATCTAATAAATATATTTAGTGACTGTCTACTTTGTCCCAGACCCCATCCTACATTTTTACTTTTATGTCCCTAAGGACAGTTCTCCTGTCAATTCTATACATTTTCAACAATACTCTCTCTCTTAACGTCCATCAGTAGACATGGGAATTTGTAGAACTATTCTTCCGTTAGGAAAGACTGGGAACACACTTCCTAATGGACTTGGTTTTGAATGGAAGAGGAAAACTACCACAATATACCCTAATAGCTTTAAGAGAGCACCAATCAAGCTTCAGAAATGGAGACACGGTTCAGCCAATATTGTCTCGCTGTACTTTATGTTTCCTGAGTCGCTGTTTCGGATTGACATGAAGTAAAGGCCACTCCTCATGAAGCAAGAGTTGCCAAAGCCTGTTGGGGAGGTACCTAGCCTTGCAGAGCCAAAGCTTTATCTCAAAGGATAAGGTGGAGTTTGCTCTTTTCCCCTATTGCAAAATGCAAGAATATTAAGTAATCTGTTTATATCAAACTGATCCAAAATCCTGGCTGTCTGATTTTTAAAGGAATAAAATCCATAGATTTCCTTCTATTTGGAAAAAGCTACCGGGGACTCTTCTCCTTTCTCAACCTTGGTTCACCCAACAAAATTTGGCAATTTCTCCCATCTAAGTGTGTTTAAAATGAAAAACAAGTAGATGTTCCTCATAAGCTGATGTTTCTGGGTCATTTTGGTAACATCAGTTTGTCATCTGCAGACCAATACTGTGGACACACCAGGATGAGCTAGAGCCAGAGCCTTTTGGTAGAGAAACAAATAAGATACTCATATGATATCTGAAATACTGAAATTTTTAAATGAGTTTATCTACCATAACCTCCCATAAATGTTAGCTTTACAAAAGCATAAGGTAACCAGTGAAAGAAGAGATATAAGTTTCTATTATTTTAAAAGATTAAAACTGGCACTCAGCTTCCTTTATAAAGAGTACCTCTTGAAACCATTAACACAAACACACCCGAGAGAAATCAAGTGAAAAAAAAAAAGGATTTAAGTCTTTAAAGATATACCGCATAGACAGATCCATTATTTAAACAGAAGATGACTCCTCTTCTGACTCACCCTATTCTCAGTGAATTTTGCAGTTGACAATTTTCTGTTGGGTTTTTCAGAACGTGGATGAAATGTCATTCCACCCACGCGAGTAAAGTTGAACAAGGTGAGCGAGGGTGTGGTGTAAAGTCTCAGTCTCCCTTTCCTTTATCAGAATGACAGCACCAGAAGGAACTAGGAGAGAGCATCTGGTTTTTCTTGCCTTCAGGATGAATTCAACCACCTCAAATGAGGGGACCCTAAGAATTTTTTTAGACATGAACATTTTCAAAGCAACTGCAACTGTAAACCAAGTCATCTGTTTCTTCACTGTAAGTACCAGGACCATGGGTGATGCATCATACACATGTCCATTTCAACTTCTTTACACTTTCACTTAGAGTCACTATAAAATTTAGTATCTCTACCAAATGGAGCCAAGTGAGAAAATGAGAGGGTCACTCGGGAGGGTCCTGAACTAGAAACTTACAATTTCTAATTGTAGTTTCAAGATTTCTACTATAGAAGAGCCTGCACTATTGGAACTTCTCCACAAAGATGACACCATAAGCAGCATCCTATTGGGCCTCAGGACTCAGCACAGGTAACTAACTCAGCGTGCCTTTGAGAGGGTCCTGAACTAGAAACTTATGATTTCTAATTGTAGTTTCAAGGTTTCTACTATAGAAATCATTTCAAGCTTCAATCAATGTAAAAGATAATCATTGAAATAGAGGTCTTTTCAGAATGGGGGGAAAAAACCACACACACACAAAATCTTCCTGGCAAATTTAATCATCACAAAGCCAAACAAACTTCTTGAATTTTACAGATTGTTTTGATACCCTTGGCTGCCTTTTTGTTTCTCCTTAAAGAAAACTGGCTACAGATCTGTGTACTCTTCATTT